>NC_029777.3:83760552-83761518 GCF_000817695.3 Arachis duranensis
GGGTCAACTTTAATCAAAGGTTGGACCAAGTCCTTATGGACATATGTGTGGAAGGAGCTCAATGGAAGAGAGACTCCAAAGACAAGCCAGTCCAACTAAGAAGATTTGACCTCAAACCCATGGCTAGAGGATGGTTAGAGTTCATCCAACGCTCTATAGAGGATGGTTAGAGTTCATCCAACGCTCCATCATTCCTACTAGCAACCGATCTGAAGTTACTGTGGATCGGGCCATCATGATTCATAGCATCATGATTGGAGAGGAAGTAGAAGTTTATGAGGTCATCTCCAATGAACTCTACAAAATAGCCGACAAGTCCTCACCCATGGCACGGCTAGCCTTCCCTCACCTTATTTGCCATCTGTGTTACTCAGCTGGAGTTATCATAGAAGGAGATAACCCCATTGAAGAGGATAAGCCCATCACCAAGAAGAGGATGGAGCAAGCAAGAGATACCATGCACGGTAGGATGGAGCAAGCAAGAGAGATCCCTCACGGTTCTCAAGAGATGCATGAGGAAGCTCATCATCAAGAAATCCCTGAGATGCCTCAAGGGATGCACTTTCCTTCCAACAACTATTGGGAGCAACTCAACACCTCCTTAGAAGATTTGAGCCACAATGTGGAACAATTAAGGGTGGAACATCATGAGCACTCCATCATTCTCCAAGAAATAAGAGAAGACCAAAGAGCAATGAGGGAGGAGCAACAAAGGCAAGGAAGGGACAGAGAAGAGCTTAAGGACATTATTGGACCTTCAAGAAGAAGACGCCACTAAAAGGTGGATTCATTCCTTATTTTTTATCTCTTTCTGTTTTCAGTTTTTAATGTTGTGTTTATCTATCTTTTGTGTCTCTACTTCATGATCATTAGTATGTAACCATGCCTTAAAGCTATGAATAAATTCCATTAGCCCTTCACCTCTCTTAAATGAAAAAAAGTTTTAATTCAAAAGAACAAGAAGTA
>NC_029777.3:83763721-83768633 GCF_000817695.3 Arachis duranensis
TACCAACAATCTCTGTGGGATCGACCCTTACTCGCGTAAGGTTTATTACTTGGACGACCCAGTACACTTGCTGGTTAATTGAACGGAGTTGTGAATTCAACTGGTGCCACAATAATGATTTCATACAAGTACAAAAGAATATGGATCACAATTTCGTCCACCAGTCGGCAAGATGAGAACCAAACCCATCGCCCGATCACGACAAGGTCGGCAAGATGAGAACTAAACTCATCGCCCGATCATGACAAAGTCGGCAAGATGGGAACCAAACTCATCGCCCGATCATGACAAGGTCGGTAAGATGAGAACCAAACTTATCACGACAAGGTCGACAAAAATGAAAGCGACAAAAATGATCTACGAAAAAAGTTATAAAAAAGTAATCTATAGAAAGAGGCGACGAGGCCTGATTAAAAATGGATCACTAAAAATAACTTAAAGGAGGACCGACAAGCCAAAGTCGGACCCAACCGATCAAAGCGACAAAGTTATAAAAAGTAATCCATAGAAAGAGGCCTGACGAGGTCTGATTAAAAATGGATTATTAAAAATAACTTAAAGAAGGACCGACCAGACGAAGTTGGACCAAATCAATCAAAGCAACGAAAGTTATAAAAAGTAATCCATAGAAAGAGGCCTGACGAGGTCTGATTAAAAATGGATTACTAAAAATAACTTAAAGAAGGACCGACAAGAGAAGTCGGACCAGCAAAGAGCCTGCGCTAAAAGGAATACAATCTCGACCAAAAAGCCATGACTCTACGACAAGGCTATCAAAATTGTTCAGGCTAACTAAAAAGGTTCTACGCGAACACTAAAAAGTTGTCGGGCAAATATCCCCAAGGATCATCTCAACCAAGTAGAAAAAGAAGCAATCAAAACAAGGTCGGACAGCAAAAGTACCAACACTTTACAAAGTTTCTCAGAAATCGCAAAAATGCAATCAACACATCAAAGAAACACAAGAGGCCACCGAAAATTCGGAAATTAGATTTTTATTTAATACTCTATACCCTAAATTAATTAAAATTACCAAATTTCAATTTACTCAAAATCCCTAATTCCTAATCCTAAATTCCCAAATCAAAAACCCTAATTCCCAATTAATTCAGAAACCCTAACCCACTTACCCCTCACCCCAGTGCCATTTCCCCCTTTCACTCATTAGCTTCATCCCTCATCACACAAAGAGCAGAGAGAGAGAGATCCACGAGAAGAGGAGGAAGAAGACGCACAGCTAGTTGTGCCACACCCAACCACGTTCAGCCCGCCGTTGCGCTCCCACTGCACAGCGTCGCCATTGCGCTGCCACTGCACAGCGTCGCCGTCATGCCTTCATTGCCATCGAACGCCGTGAAGCACGAAGGGAGCCAGACACCGCGAGGAAGAAGCCGCTCGCCGCGTCATAGTCACTGTCGCTGAGGCTGTGAATCGCCACTGTGAACCGCGCGAGAGCTAGTGGAGGAGGGAGTCTCTGTTGCGTCACTATTGTGCCCTCATCATCGCAAAACTGCCTTGTCGTTGCTGTTAGGGCCCATCGCAGAAGGTGTTGCCGTTGTGATCGTGCTTTGGTGCCATCGAGGAAAGCCGTTGCCGCCGTCGATCTGGAGTTGCTATGATTAGAGCCACTAGCAGGGGTGAGTTGCTACTGCCCTGAGCTCTTTCTGCCTTGAGTTCATCGAATTCGGATTCCTTGTGCTACTACAAATGTCACTACTACTGTGGGAACCAACGTTGCTATTTGGTCGTTGCTGCTAGAAGCTGTGCCGCCGGTAACTGCCGCTGGATGTCTTCTTGCTAAGCGTTTGTTTCTGAAACCCCTTGAAATCAGTATTCTGTTATAATCTGGTAGAGATTCTGAGATATTGGTACTGTATGGTTGAGTTCCGGTGTTTGCGCATCGAAATTAGTGTTGTTGTTGAACCATCAGAGCTTCTGGTAGCCGCTGTCACCAGAGGTAGTTGTCGGAGCTGTCGCTTGATTGGTTCAAATGGTCGCTGCTGCTTTGTTTCTCGTGGTGAGATTATTTGGTTTTGTTATCCATTACTAATTTTGTTCTAATTCCGCGTTAAATTCTAATCTATGTCAGAAAAGTATTGTTGCTGTAATTCTTGATGTCGCTGTTGATATTGCTTGAAAATAAAATGGTTGCTACCGATGCTGTAAATTGAAAATAAACAAAAGAGGATTTGATGTGTATGACTACTGAGCTTCGACTAAATCGAGGTAAGGGTGCTTTCCTTAACTCATTTGATTTCTGAGAATTGTTATAAATCGATATTAATTCAAAATATATACTTTTCTGATTTCGTAAGTCCTATGGATTGGTTTGAGTTACTTTGGTCGATTGTAATTGTATGTGCAGTTGAATTATTAATTGTTGAGAAGATTGAATAATTTGGATTATTAATTGGTTTCTGTTAAATTGACGGTTGCCGAATTGATTTTCTTGAGATTTGGAAATGTTTTGATATTGCAAATGAGTTTGATTTATTGAAAAGGATTTGAGACATATTGGATTTGGATTGTTGATTTATCGAAAATGATTTTTGGAGAATTGAAAATAATTTGAGATATTGAAATTGGTTGGGTTTTGGAAAGGATTTAAAGGAGTTTGAGGAATGTTTGGATGGGACCCGAAAAGGGTGCCAGAGTCCGAGTTTTAGAGGAGATGCTGTCAAAATTTTATAAAATTAGAAGTTTCGTTTGAAGTAATTATTTAAAAAGATTTGGCTTTAAACATTATATTTTTTAAGATTGATTTATTTAGAAAAGAAAGAATTATGTTTTGAATTGGGATTGTTGATGAACGGAATGAAAAGAACGATGATGAGGATTGACTTTGAAATATGATTTTCGAATGAATTTGGAAATGAGATATGGGTTGATGAATGATGATGATATTGAGAATGACTTAGATACTGATGAATGTTGAATGAATTATTCATATGGCTTATGAATTTGAATTATTTGAGACACGTGTTTCCCTGGATAGACGCAGGCTTGCCACCCCTTGCTCCAGGTTGAGACTCGATACTCTGTTGACCCTATGACGTAAGGGTGACCGGACACTTATAAATTCCCGGGAATGGTACCCCCATTGAGCAATTTGATATATATATGAGAAAAAGCTATGCATAGACTCATGGGGATGCACGTCGGGGGACAGTCTAAGTATTTAGAAAACCGGACTTGTCGGGTTGGCTATATAACCGTCAGATGAGTTCATTAGCCATAGTACAGGCATGCATCATATGCATTTGTATGCTTTGCTTGGATTTGAATTTGTTTTAGTTTGCCTAATTGCTTAACTGTTATTAAATACTATCTGAGCTATTTGCAGGAACTGTTATCTATACCTGTATTTTTCTTGTCTATTTTGTCTGTGTTTATTCCTGATGTGGTACTTTGAGATTAAGTATTGATGATGAAATGATGATTGTGTTGATTGATTATGTGAAAGGCTGAAGACAGTTATTGGTTTCTAATTTGATTGATTTCTGAATGAAGTATTAGTAAAGTATGAAAAATCAAGCTGGTTCAGCATAGACTCAATGAACCTATACTTGGAACAGGTTGGTTATTCATACCGTCTAGGAAGCTAATTAAGATTTTTTTTATAAGAAAAGAAATGTTTTGGATTTCTGAAAGATTAAATATTATTTCTTTGAAAAGGTTTTGAATGATTATCTATTAGTTTTTAAAAGATTCATAAGGCAATGATAATCACTGAGCTTGAAAATTATTTTCTTATTAAATATCTTCTTATGACAATTCTGAAACTCCATGGTGAGACCGTGTGGTTAGGTTCTCACCCCCTACAGCTTTACCTTTTCAGGAATCAGATGAAGGAGCATTATGAAGAGTTATACTGCATTTTGGATTATATGATATTGTATTATTTAGATACTTCTTTTTCCTCGTCTTTGTTATTACAATTTTGTAAGAAGGATAGGAGTTCTATGTTTTATATGTACATTACATTATAAGCTATTATGTAAGAAGTCTTGTATATGAATCTATACCTGTTTGTTTTTTTTTTTAAGATAAAGTATTTATTTCCAATTTTCAAAGAAATCAGCGATACGGTGTTGAGTCAAAGGCTCCTATTTTAATATTAAATATATAAAGTAGTCGTAATACTTATTGCTATCAGAGTGGCACAGCCGGAAGCGTGACATTCTAGTAGTGAGGGTGTTACATTAATATTATTTATTTTTAAATTATTTAAATACTTTATCTTCAGAAATATTTATATTTTTACACTATTATTACATTTTTTGAATACAAAAAAAAGATAAATATGCACAAAAATTAGGTACTCCACGTCCAAAATGTGAAACACCTTAAAAAAACATACCCAAGATAAAACCAAAAAAAAATCACCTAGTGTACTTGAGATAAACATATTCATTTTATTTCATTTAATTTTATTCAAATAATTTAAAATATAAAATTTTAACTTTAAAATTTAGATAGATAAAATTAAAATTATCAGCTTCATCTAATTCAATACAAATAACCGTAATTGTATTATTATACTTATATGGTCAATTAGAGGCATTGCCTAATTAATTTTTAATTATTTAAAATATAAATATAATAATACAAATACATTTATTTATATTGGATTAAATTAAATCGTTAATTTTAATTATATAAATCTAAATTTTAAATTAAGAAGTTTATAATTTTATGCTGAATTTCATTTTGGTTTTATCTCGCGTGTACAATAGGTACATATATACATCTATACAGATGTAACATATTCTGATTAGGGGTATTTATGGATCGGATTTGATTGTATATCCGTAGATTTAGGGGTGGCAAAACGGGTCGAACCCGCCGGGCCGATCCACTAAACCCGCTAAAAAAGGCGGGTCGGGCTAGGATTTGGAGCCCGCTAAATTAC
>NC_029777.3:83768934-83773522 GCF_000817695.3 Arachis duranensis
AGATTCGCAAAAAAAATATCATTTTTATGTTTTATTTCAACTAATAATTATTATATATGTTGTATTATTTTATTTTATTATTTAAAAAAAGTATGTTTAATAATATTTTAGGAGTAAACATGATTAAAAGAGTAGAAAAAATAGATTTTATTGAATGGTGGGAAGAAGGTAGGGGGAGTAGTAACTTGGAGACAAAGAAAATTTGAGAAGTGTCAAATTATGAATGAAAATGGTAAAAGTGTGATATGTATATGAATGAATGACTTATAATGAAGTTGATAACGAAAATTGTTTTGAGCTTTGACCTGGCAAGGTTTGTGGTGGTTTACCGCTTGTCCAGTGTCCAGAATGTTAGGTGGGGTTTATGGTGATTTACCGTCCACATGTTTTTAAAAGAGAACTTTAAGTGTGGAGTTCGTGGTGGTGTACCGCCCACATATTTTTTAAAAGAGAATGTTGAGTGTGGGGATCATGGTGGTGTACCGCCCGCATGTTTTTAAATGAGAATGCTTTGTGGGATTCCTAGTGGTTTACCACCCACGTGTGTGTGTTGTTTTCTAATTGAAGATCTTGCGAGGTTCGTGGTGGTGTACCACCCACCAGTTTTCGAGAGGACAATATCCGGGTTAGCTACCGGGTTTGTCAAGTTCTGGCAAAGTAACCGACACGTGAGCTCACGGCCAGTAGGATAGGCATGCATCATGTTACATTTATTTGCTTTATTTGGATTTGTTTAATTACTTTGATTTGCCTAATTGTACATGTTTCATGATTATTTGCTAATTGTTTTACTTGCCTTGTGCATTACTTGTTTATATTGTTTGTGTTTGCCTAAGAGTTGGATTACTTGAGGGATGGTTCGATTTTTGGATTATTAGGTTGGAAGGTAGTGAATGTATGAAGGGAATTGGGTTAGAATTAGAATCTCCTATGATAGTGGCCAAGTTATGGATTAGTGAGAACTTATATTAGGGTGGGTATGACGAGATAAGAAGTTTAAGATGTTTAGTGAATTTATATTATAGTGCATTGTATTTATTTGGCACTTTTACCGTACTGAGAATCTATGGGTTGGGGTTTTTATTCTGTATATATTCTCTATTTTTTAGATGCAGATCCTGGTGCTTAGCAGTGAGTTGGATTCGTCTGGAAGGCAGCGAAGTTCATTTGATTCTATTTTGTACTTTTAAAATCTCTCCTGTTTATTTTGATAAACCTTCAATATGATGTACGTAAGTGTTTATTTTGCAACTTGCCTATAGAGGCGATGATGTATCTTGAGAGAGATAGGAAAATACTGTTTTCAAACTAGTTTTAAATTCTATACCCTAGCCGGCCTAAACTTCGCAAGTCACGACTAGTGGCTAGTTACTTATGTTATATATATATACACATATCTTGTCCTTATCTTATTTTGATTGCTTTTCGAAGCGCACTTTAATTTACGTCGGTTATCTATACGAATAATATATTTGTATCTTAAATAATTAAAAAAAAGCTAATAATTTGAATTTTATTTAATTAGGAAACTAAATTTTAATTTAATTATCAACTGATTAACTAATATAATGAAATTAATTATCACTATTTTTTGAGTTTATTTATTTATTTTTTATTTTTATACTAAATCAAATCTAACAATATAATTATTATTATATATTAAGTTTAACAAAATATTTTTTAACATGAAACACAAAAATAATTTATATTTTATTTTAGAAATAAATATAATATAACAAAGGGTAAATATATACATCTATATATAAGTATTAGTATTTTTAAAAAAAAAATTATGGAGACAAATACCCCCTCTTTATTACTTGTGGGTTCGTCTCTATCTGTGCTTATTTATTTTCTATTTTTTGTACTTGATATATATATTGATAGTATAAAAATATAAATATTTTACACGTTGCATATTTTAGTAAATAAAATATTTAAATAATTTAAAAATAAAAAATTTTAATATTAACTATAAGTTTATGTATCATTGTTGATTGAGCACGAACAAAATTTAGGGCTAATACTTCTAGTAAAAGAAAAAATATTGGTCACTTAATATGAGACGAAAAATTAAATAAACCATTACAATTGTAGCAATCCATAATCGATCTCAATCATCATTAAAATAGAAACATATAATGAAAACATCATAACATATATCCCAAATATATTAAGGTTACTCTGATAAAAATGTATAAAACGTCTTTTTTTAAAGATATTTTTTAATAATTAAAATTTAATATATATAATCAATTAAATTGTGTTATTTTTATCAAAATTAGGGCAAACAAATTAATTTGACTAAAAAATAGTGAATCAAATTTTAAATCGATCTAAATTATTTTTTTTATAAAAAATGACTAAAATACTCCTATTATAGAAAATGACTAAAATAATATTATTATATATATTAATTTTAAAAATTTTAAATTCTAACCTTTTTCTTCTTTGTCGTTGTAGGTTAGGATTTAGAATTTTCAAAATATATATACATAATAGGGATATTTTAGTTATTTTTTATAATAAGGATATTGTAGTCATTTTTTATAAAAAATATTAATTTAGACTGGTTTAAAATTTAATTTATTAATTTTTTGGCTAAACTGATTTGTCCAGTCTAATTTTACTAAAAATAACACAGTTTAATTGTTTATATGTGTTAAATTTTAATTTTTAAAAAATATCTTTAAAAAAAGACATTTTTGACATCTTTATCTAAATAGTTCCCATATATTAAATTATGTACAATGAAATAGCAAACATATCAATTATCATAAATATATGTTAAAGAAGAAATTCGACTATTTATTTCAAAACAAGGCATCAAGTGTTACGGAATTCCTTATTAGATCGACTAAAAAACTAAAAAGAGTAAAGTTGTGTAATTGTGTTGATTTTTATAGTTATTGACGACATTATCATAGTAAAGTTGTGTAATTCGACTATTTATAATTTTGTTTTTTTTATTTTCTTTTATTTTTCTTCTTTATCTGTTTTAGTTTATTATATTGACTAGTAGGTAATTCGTGCATTCGCACACGGTCTTAATAAGATTCTTTTCTGTTAAATTTAATCTTAATAGTAGTACTCTAATTACTAATTAGTATCTGTAAATAATGCAGAGAGAATAACTAAATTAGTGTTATGATTGTTAATAATGACTAATTTGAATTATAATTCAAATCCTTCCCATTATAAAGTTGTTGCTTATCTTTGATAGTCAGAGTCTTACCATGTTAATATGTTATCCAATATCCAGACTATGTTGAAAATTTGACACTCTGATAAATAACATCTTGAATAACATAAAAAAAATAAAAATATTCAATGCAATAAGACTACCATCTATACAAAGAAATTAAACAACATTATTTAGTATCAACGACCACTGATACAATTCATTGATTATACAATTTCTAGAAATCACCTTATCTTGTGGATCTCAGACATACAGTGTTATTCAATGGGTTATTAACAAAAAGTTGTATTATTATAGAAAGAGACAAGTTAACACAAATAAAAGTAACTTACATTAATAGTTTCTATAAAGCTAAAAAGAATAATTCAAATTCTCATACTATACAAAATACAAAATACGTATATACTAAATGACTTGATCTGAGAATAGAAATTCGAGAAACATTTATCACAGAATCATTTGAACTTAAAATAACATTATCCACAAAAAGAAAATATAGATAGAAGCCACAACTTTTTTTCAAAGGAATATGAAAATCATCACCAAGTAAATTAAATAACTACGGTCGATATAAAAAAAAATAAGTCAACAGAATGCCTTCAGATAGAAACAAATAAAAAGAAAAGAAAAAAAAAATAGTTCCATAATTATAACCATATCTTTTGATCATAAATAGTAGCAGCATACCATGTCTTTATCAGCTTCAGAGGTGAGGACACACGTAATGGCTTCACCAGCCATCTTCATTCTGCTCTCAGCTAAAACCAGATTGAGACGTTCATAGATTACAGAATCCAGAAAGGAGGAGCCATCTGGAATGAACTTGTTGAGGCCATCAGGGACTCAAACTTAGCTTGTTGCTTGTTATCTTCTCTGAGAACTATGCTTCCTCTAAGTGGTGCTTGAGAGAGCTCGCATGTTCGCAAGCAGACTGGCAGTTACCACAAAGCATTCGCTGAACACCAGAGATCTTTGGAGGACTGCACTCTTTGAAGCTTCCAATCTTTCTGGCTGCCATTGCGATCATCACAGGTAAAGGGCCTCCCAACCTTCTTAAGTTTTAACAACAACATATTATGAGTTTAACAGAATTGCATAGTCAAATGCTTGAGTAAGATTGTCATAATTCATAAGCCGATAAGGGCAGTGTTATTTTATTTAACGTCAATTTTGAATCGACAAGTGTTAGCTAATGTAGATAAAAAATACTTGCCTCTGATTATTTTTTTTAACAGTATTTATAATTTTAGTATATAATTTTATAATTATATATTTATGATATTTAATATTATTTAATTATTTCAGTAATAATTAATAAATATAAGATAAGATAAACAATAATTAAAAAAATAAAATAAAATCATTTTTAACTATTTTAAATTATTT
>NC_029777.3:83773951-83820479 GCF_000817695.3 Arachis duranensis
ATATCATAGTACATGAAAGTAAATTATTTTAAAATTTATTTATTTTTATTATTATATTAAAATAATAGAATATTAAATAAATCTATTAAAATAGTATATTTTACATATATTTTACGAATATATTTAAAATTTATATAACAAAATTATTAGAGAAATTGATCATATTATTTATCTCATATTTTTTACGATATAAAACATAAAAATATAACTTACAATCACTTTAACATTTAATAAAGTAAATTAATTAATAAAAAATTTCAATTTCTGTTCGTGTCTCCTGCAGAATATGGTAGTTCTTCTGTCATCTCCTCTCATCAAACTTAACTGAAAAAACCTATGTGACACTTAACATTGCTGATGTGGATGCTAAATCTCCATTAAGTGTCATGCTAGCAAAAAAGGAAAAAAAAAAGTATAAGGATTTAATTAAAATTTTCGTAAAACTATAAAAACCAATAGAGTAATTAAACCTAAAATAAAAAAGTTATAGAAAAGGTTAATTAGATTAGAGAATAAATTGAAGAGTGTAGATTAAAAATGAGTAAAAGTGGATGTGCCTTAGTTTTAAATGTATGTAGTGCTTTTTTGCATTTCTTGGTAGGGTTGTAACTTCAACAAGCATTTTCCAATTTTAAAGAAAGCATAGATGGATAATAAAAAGGCAATTCATCTTTGACAAGTTAACACCTAATGATAGTATAATATGGACAAATAACATCGTCCTAAGGCAAAAGAAAAAAAAAGAAAAAAAATAATAGAACATTTGTCCCAAAATCAAAAGTATTGTATCATCGAGAGATTTTAAACAAGCATAGCAAATAGCTGAAACAATAAAATACATGTCCTTAAGCCATATAGATAATATCCACACTAGCAACGTTTTAGCTAGTTATATAAACATATATAACTCATAACACCATTCATTGAATAACATCAATTCATAACATATCAATTCACATAATGAACTCATCAATATTCTAACCAATAAATTTAGTTCATAATGAAATAAAATGAAATGGAGATTATAATTAAAATTGAGAGAAAATACATGATTGTAGTTGACAAGAGTTTGGTTCTAAGTTACTATATTGATGCTTCTATTGCTTCCAGAAACTCTAAATCAACCTTTAAATATGTTGTATATTTTTTTGGCTCCTTCATACTCAAATGATCAACACATTGGTTATAGAGCTCCATTTCTTATTTGGTTGTCATTCTTTTTATTTTTAATAAAAAAATATTTCAAAGACAAGATGATTGAAAGAATGATGATATTTTTCACGGAGAATAAACAACCATGATGAAGTAAGTTGGTAGAAAATAGCACGGGAAGAAAGTTTATTTTTAGTTTTTTCGCGTTTGTCTATCTCTAAATTGGTCCTCTACTTTTAGACGTAATTCTATTTTGATCCTGAATGTTTAAAGTGTCCTATTTGAATCTAAAAGAATTTCATTTAACTTCAATGTAGTCCTACTGTGAGGTCAAAGTTAAATAATTAACGGAATATCCTACATAACAACAGTGTAAGAATAAGCTAAGATCGATAATCTAGCGAATAAATACAAGCTCTAAAGGTACAAAATCAACAATGAAGACATCAATACATTTATTTATCATTCTTCTTTGTTATTTATAAATAAATAACAAAATGTCCTACATAACAGCAGTACAAGAATAATGTCGATAATCTGGAGAATGATAAATAAATGTATTGATACATCTACGATTGATTTTGTATCTCTTGAACTTGTATTTATTCTCCAGATTATCGACCTTATTCTTGTACTGCTGTTACGTAGGACATTTCATTAATTATTTGACTTTGACTTCACGATGGGACTATATTAAAATTAAATGAAATTTTTTTGGATTCAAATATGACACTTTAAACTGGATTACATCCAAACATAGAATATCAATTTAGTACTTTACCCTTAAAAATTCTTTAATATTAAAACAATTATTTGTAGTAAACATGATGAAAAAGTTAGCTCTTATTGAAGAGTTATCATCTTGCCTTGTACATAAAATATAATTATTTTGCATTGAAATCAGTTATAATTAAGATACATTCCAGGTACTAATTAGGAACTATGTGTATCTATTTTTACTTTTAATTGGAACTTTTTTTTATTTAAATAAAATAAATTATTTATTATTCAAATAAATCCTAATACACAACTTTATAGTTTTGAATATTTAGTTATGTTTTCACTGATGCTAACAGCAAAACAACGCTGAAATTTTTTTGCATTTTTGCTGTTACTGTCAGCAAAAATAGAGCAATTTTTTTTCATGTTGAGAAAATGACACTTCCCTCTCCTGCGAGATGCTAAAATATCACTCCCCTCCCCTCTATTTTATAAATGTACATTTTCCTCCCTTCTAACTTTTAAAAAACCTCCTCTTTAATCCATTTTAAATTTTTTGTGTTAATAATGTTAACTTTATCCATTTTTTATGAAAAAAATCTTACCACTGGTAATATGTATAACAATTAATATTTATTGATATTGAAAAATAATCTTACTAAAATTTTTTATTTAATGTTAAAATAATATATAGATATCGAAAATTTAATAGTAAAATATAAACAAATTGTTAACAAAAATTTTGGTAAACTTATAATTTAATAATTAAAAAATTATTAAAGAGTATTTAAAAAAATAACATAATTATTAAATTTTTTAAAAATACAATTTAATCAATAAAAAAATAATTTATTAAAGAATATTTTATTAAGCAAAATTTAATAATAAAAAATAAAATTTTTGCTAATGAATATTTTTTTAAAAATAATTTTTTTCTTAAAAAATGGATAAAGTTAACATTAGTTAACACAAAAAGTTTAAAATAGATTAAAAATGAGGTTTTTTAAAAGTTAGAAGGGAGGAAAATATACATTTATAAAATAAAAGGGAGGGGAGTGTCATTTTAGCATCTCACAGCAGAGGGGAGTGAAATTTTCTCTTTCATGTTTATACTGTTGCTGCCAGCAATTTTGTCAATCACTCTTACATTTTTTTTCGTTTTAATACCAACGTAAATGTGAGAATTTTTTGTTGTTGTTTTTGTCTGCGAAAATATAATTAAATATACAAATTGATAAATTTCTATATCTCAATTTAAATTGGTAAATAAAATTTTTTTATTTAAATAAAGAAAAAAACTCCTTTATCTGATTATGAATTTATTGTTTTATTTCTAATGTAATCTTTACTTGCCATGCTAGGTAAGAAGCTGATTTGATCGATGAGATTGTGAAAGCAATTTTTTTAAATCTGAATAGCAATTGCTATAAAGATGAACTCAAAAGCCCTTTTATTTGTAACAGAAACTAGACTTCTGTTAAATTCTTATTGAAATTCAAGTCGAAGAAAGTTCTTGTGATTGGAATTTGGGGTATGGCCGGTATTGACAAGACAACTATCTACTCTTTTTTATGAGTGCTCCTCAAAATACGAAGGTCATTGCTTTTTAGCCTTTTCAAAAAATTTAGAAAGAAAAGGTTTTAATCACATATGCGCTAAACTTCTTTCTCAATTGTTAAATCAAGATCTTCGTATCGATAATATTCGAGTAATACACCCTAGTATTATCCGTAAAATCAAGCATATGAAGGTTTTTGTTGTGCGTGCTAGATGATGTGACTAATTCACAAATTGCAGCTGATTTAATTCAACTCGTAGTAAAATTATTTTGACAACAAGAGATAGAAATATACTTACAAATGGAAGAGTAGAAGAAATCCATGAAGTGAAGGAAATGAATTTTGAGGACTCTCTTAAACTTTTTAGCTATGATGTCTTTAGTGATTCTCATCCTAAAGAGGATTATTATGAGCTATCAATAAGAGTCGTAGCAAATTATGCCAAAGGAATACCGATAGTATTAAAAATTTTGGGATCATTTCTTTGGACCAAAAGAAAAAGTGAAATAGTGCATTGAGAAAATTACGAAAGTATCCCAATGCAGATATTCAGCAAGTGTTGAGATTGAGTTATGATGCATTAGATGATGATGAAAAAAACATTCTTTTTTATATTTCATGCTTTTTTTACTAGCATGAAATGGAGAAGGTAACAAGAATATTAAATTGTTGTGGTTTCTTTGGAGACATAGGGATAAAAAGCCTATTGGACAAGTCTCTTGTAAGTATTTATTCAAATGGTAGTTATAAATACATACAAATGCATAGTTTGATACAGGAAATGTGTTGAAAAATCATTCATGAAGAATATAGCAAAAATGGTGGTCAACAAACAAGACCGTGGAATACGAAAGAAGTCTGCAAAATATTCCAAGATGAAAGAGTAAGGGAATCATGCTTTAATGGCTTGGTCTTCAAGACGAGTGTATGTATATATCAAAATATTGCTAATAATTAGTAAAGAAATGCTCATCAATTTTGCAGGATATTCATGGATTGAAATCATGATTGTGGATATGAATGAAATTACAATAGATCCACTATAATCATCATTGCATTAAGGAAGATGCCAAAGTTAAAGTTACTTGCTTTAAGAGGAAATATCAACATGAATCTTGAATGGAACAGAGTGCTTCTAGAGGGTTTTCAACTTCCTAATGACTTAAGGTATATTGGGTGGGATAGATGCTCACTTAAGTTTGTGCCGTCTATTTGTTGGCCTCAAAACCTTGTTTAGCTTTTCATGTCAGGTAGCAATGTTGAAAAACTTTGGGATACAACACAGGTAGGATCATGATTATATTTCTCTTTATGCTTTTTTAATACTTTTGTTAGATACTAAAATAAAGACTGATATATTATAAAAATTAGTTAGTATAAAAACAAAATTTTGAAAGAATAAAAAATAGAGTAGTTTTGATAACAGTAATATTAATTATGGAGCATTTATTTCAAGATTTATAATTTATCTACATATGATTAATTTATTTCTATATATTGTAAAATATTCTTGCATGTTAATTATTTCTAAAAAAGTCATATTTTCATCATTTAATCAAGAGAATTTTTTTTATAAACTTTTCTGAGAATAAAATATCACACTAAAATATTTCAAAACATTGAGAATAAACTTTTATTAAAAAAATAACTATAATATCACAGAATAATTCAACAAGTTTTGATGAAAAAACAAAGAGTATTTTGTAAGAAGAAAATGATAATCAAATACATGACTTAGATTCAAATGCGATATAAAAGAGATATTAGACCACACTCAATAATTATTTATATATCCATCATACTTTTTTAAACAAAAAAAAGAAGAATCACCAAAAAAGAAAAAAAATTAAAACAAAGAACATAATTGGTTCTCAATAGTTTCTTGTCATTTAACATTTTCTTGTTTTATTTGCCATCATATTAATTTAAATCCGCCGCGGTACTGAGCTCCATTTAAGGGTTTGTCGCTGGCCAATGGGTTGCTGCATGCACAAGGCGGGATTCGAACCCCGACACTTGCTTAAGCGGACTAGTGAGCTAACCACTAGACCAACCCAACTTGGTTAGATTATGCTTAATTTGAATTAACCAACAATATATACACTAAATACTAATCAAATCAAGTTCCATATTCTACGTTTCGAATAAATTATCTATCTTTTTATACAGAAAAATTCTACATCCATATAAAAATTACATGAATGTTATCCAAGTCCTTTTCACTCTACGTCCTACACGCTCGTTTGTGTACAGGCGCCTCATATAACGTATATAACCTAATCCTTATTTTGCGTGATCAATCTTTTTCAACGTAAATCTTTTTCTTCTTCTTCTTCTTCTTCTTCTTCTTCTTCTTCTTCTTCTTCTTCTTCTTCAACCTAATTAAATTCGTTGCTCTCCTTTATTCGCATTTTTCTTCTCTGCATTATGGATTTGGATTGACTTTAACGTAATTAGCTTCGTCGTTCATCTTCTTCTTCGTTTTCTTCTTCGATCTACACTTCTGAATTGAAACAATGAATGAATCAACTTCAAATCAGTTGAATGAGTGTAATTTGGATAATTCTTCTGAAACGTATCAATTTGATGAGATTTGTAAGATCCAAAACTTTTGAAAAGTCTTATATGATCAAAGTTTAAATCATATAATTAACTACAGTTTTAATTTCAAAAATTTCCTTATCAAAGATAATTAAAGCAAGTTTCAATTAATTGAATTTGAAATAAATGAAGACTATTATCCAATTTTATAATTATTGGATTATTTTCTATATTTAAATTATAAAGTTGATAGTTATGAAATAATAAGAATTTTATATGATCTGGACTAAATAATTAATAATTAACTATAGATGATGGGTCGCTGAGAAATGCCACCGCTGTTGCCGTCTTCGCGGGGCTTGAGTTGCCGCGGTCGCTCCTCACCGTGAAGCCCGTCGCAAGCGCCGCTGTTAGCATCGTGCTTCCTGGTGCCATCGGTGGAGCCGTGTCTTCCGGATCTGCTGTAGGAGGTCGGGAAGAGAAGCGTTCTTCAGATGGCAGAACGAAGCTCAACAAGGGCTGTAGCATCGTCACTGAACTCGTGTGCAGAAGAGGGAGATGAGGCGCGAGATGGAGCCATCGTGGGGTTGCTGTCGCACCGTGTGGATGGGCTCGCCATGGTGGAAGGTTGTTGCCATGAGTGCCACTGTCAGAGGAGGGAACCGCGCTGCCGTGCCTAGCCGCCAAAAAATGCTACTGCCGTCGCCGAAAAATTTTGTCAGTAAAGGTTTTAAGTTGGTTTTCCTTTCCGTTGAGTTTTTGGGAACCTCATTGTCGCTGCATGTTATTCAGGTCACCGCTGCTACTTGAGGTGGCTGCCAGGCTGCCGCCAAACCAGTTCGGAGACCGCCGCTGTTTTAGTTCAGCCGTTCCTTCTTCGTTTTGGTAAGCGTTTTCGATTTGAAAGCTCTTTAGTTACTGTTCTGTTATCATACGCTGAGGTTTTGCGGCGTTAATTGCTATAAAATTAAGTTTCGGTTGTTGTGTGTCGCGATTAGAGTTGTTGTGGTTACTGCGAAAGTAGCTTGGAGCTGAGGTTGCAGTTGTCGGTGATTTCGGGTTAAGAGAGAAGGTTCCTATGACGTGTTTGGGTCATGGTTTTGCGTTTTGAAATAGGATCCCTTTCAGAAAACCACACTTTATGAATTAGAATTATTGTATATGGATATTGATATGATAAATGTATCTTTGAGTGATTGTGTAAGTCTTATGTAATTGTTGATTGTCTTGGATGAATATGAATGCTTGATTGGCTAGGTTGTTGTTCGGTTTTTTGAAACGGACAGTTCTTGAAATGCTTCTTTAAAGTTAACTCATAAAAGCTTGAAGTCGAGTTTATTCTGTTAAGAATTGATTTGAATTTGATTTGATGTTCTTGAAACTTGGACACGATGCATCTTTGGAGGCGACTGCTGGATTTAGCGTGATTTTGAATTGATTTTTGGGTTCTGGACTGTTGAAAAGGATTGAGGAACGGTTTAGTTGGGACCCGAACCGAGTGGCAAAGTCCAAATTTTAGGGGAGATGCTGCCGAAATTTCTATAAAAAATCTGAGTCTTTAATTGAAATGTTATTTGGAAAATAATGAGTTTAATGCCTTTACTATTTTACTTGGAGGATTGTGAATTTAAGACCTTTATTGTCTTTACTTGGGCCAATTATGAAAGTGATGAAGCTATGTTTTGAAAAGAGTTATTGAAAAGGGAATTATGACTTTACCTTATTTCCTAAGAAAAATAGTATGTCTTTGGGCGCAAGTCATTCGAAAGAGAATTATGCTTCAAGGCTATTTTTAAAAGGTGAAAAGGGTTTATGTTTTTCTTTATTTAACTTAAAGATTGTCACTTGAATGAGTTTTCGTGATTTTAAAAGAATTTGGGTTTCGATTGATAAATCTCATTTTTTTTGACGTTTTAGATCAGCTTTAAAGTATCCTTTGAATTCTGGTTTAGTAAAACAAAAAATGATTTTTCAAGCAGTTTGAAATGCTTTAGATTGAATCATGGATTTGAAGCTAGTTTGTTTAAGTAAAGAAAATAGTTTTGAAAGGACTATTTGATTACACAACTCAGTTTGGCTTAGATTCTATTTTTGTTACTCAAATCAGGAAGCCAAGGTTTTAAAGATTTTAAGCAAACTTGAGGAAATGAGTTATGTTATTCTCCCCTAAAGACTTGAGACCCTGCCGAGGAACTTTTGTTACAAAATCCTATTTTTGGATGGATGGATTTGAATAATTCAGATGGGACCTTTAATTTGCCATGGTCTTGAAAGTTTTGGAAAGAGGATGCCGAGAGTGACTTTGTTTTGAAAAGGGAATCTACTTTGAGTAAAAGTGGCTTATGAGCCTGAAATGATTTGAGAAATGGGGATTTTAAAGCCAAGGTTGAAAAGAATTTATTTTTGATTTCAAAGTGAAGAAAATTAAGAAAAAGTGATTTATGGCTTGAATGATGATTTTATGAATTTGATGATGTTGGATGGTGGAAGTGCTATTTTGTTATAAGCCGGAATGGTTGTGTATGATAATGAATTATGGCTGATTGCGGAATATGTGATGAGCCGGATAGCTGACTATGAGTCATGAATTTAAGCCGGATGGCTGAGATGAATGTTAATTTATAGCTGAGAATAAATGCATATATGCTGAGTTATTGGTATTGTGATTGTTGTACTTTCCCTATCTGAGATACGAGTTTCCTTGGATGAAAGCAGTGGCTAGCCACCACGTGCTCCAGATGGAGACTCAATACTCTGCTGACCCTATGTCGTAAGTGTGGCCGGACACTGTGAAAGTTTCAGATGAGCTCGCCCCCGTGAATATACCCCAGTGAGGGTGTTGGATGTGAATTATGATTACTGAGAGACGAGTTTCCCTGGGTGAAAGCAGTGGCTAGCCACCACGTGCTCCAGGTTGAGACTCGATACTCTGCTGACCCTATGTCGTAAGTGTGGCCAGACACTGTTAAAGTTTCGGATGAGCTCGTCCCCGTGAATAAACACCAGTGAGGGTGTTGGATGTGAATTATGATTATGATTGTGAATAACTCGAGTTGGGAATGCACGACAGAGGGACAGTCTAATGGTTAGCTACCAGGACTTGTCGGGTTGGCTTTATAACGGACAGGTGATATCATCTGCCACTAGGACAGGCATTCATCATATGCATCTATGTGACATTATTTGGGTGTGCATATTGTACTTGGTTTGCCTTTGTGATTACTTGTGATTAACTGCTAATTGTTCTACTTGCAGTAACTGTTTTTTTGTGCTTGAACTTTCCTATTTGTGTGTGCAACTGAGACTCTATTGGATTGTGGTGATTGGTTGTTGTTTGGGTTGTTTGGGCCTAAAGCCGTGGTTGATCAAGAGGTGGGCCGAAGGCCATGTCTAGTTGATGTTTCTGGTTTGGAAAAGTATGAAAAACTAACCTGGTTCAGCATACATTAACTTTTTTAAAGGCTTTTGAATTTATAAGAAATGAACAGTTTCCTCTTTTAAAGAAGATTTCAGATACTTTTATAGTAGACCTTTGTTTTTGAAAAGATACATAAGGCGGTTGTTAATCACTGTAACGATCTTATCTCGCGTATCCTATTATAGTAATTCTACAACCCTATAGTGAGAACTCTTTCGAGGATGATGTTCTCACTCCCCTACAGGTATTTTCTTTTTCAGGTTACGAACGACGAAGTTCGAAAGAGATTATTTCTTTTCTGTTAGACGATATTTTTGTATTGTTTTAGTATTTATGTTTCCCTCGCCTTTAACTTTTCAAGTTTTGTAAGAGGGATAGGATTTTGATATGAGATGCTTGTAAATTAATATGTATTATATGTATAATTGTATATATATATATATATATGTATTTCCGATGAGTATTGTAACTTATATCGTATGTATGAGTGTATGTTTTCGCAAAGTTCAATTTAAGTTTTAAACAGGCTCATAATTTAGTACTAAATAGTATAAGATCGTCGTAATATCCGAGCTATCAGAGTGGCGCAGCCGGAAGCGTGGCTTTTGATAGTTAGGGTGTTACAAGGTTTGGATTATTAAATTTTGAATCTAATTCAATGGAATGACAAATTTTATTTGAAGTGAATTGAATGGACTGAGGTGGTATGTATCTGAATTGAATTGATAATATGTAACTGTGAGTAATTGTGAGTAACTTTTTGGTTCGGTAAGTACTAAAGAGTTGATTCACCATGTGCATGTTTTCGGTTCGGTAAGCAGAAAGCAGTCTAAAAAAAATTAGACGAATATATTCTATTTTGTTCCCTAAGCACTATATAATTGTTTCACCGTAATTAAGATTTTGGTTCACCATAATTAAGATTTCGGTTCACCATGCAAACCATCTGTGTTGTGGATGAAAATTTTGTCCCAAAGGTGAGAATGATTTTCAAGACACTAGAAGAAGCTGGAAAGTTCTATAAATATTATTCCAAACTTGCTGGTTTTTCTACCAAAATAAGGAACACGACTCGAGACGGAGAGAAGATTAAGAATCAACTAATTGTATGCTCCAGAGAGGGGAGGTGAAAATCAAAGATATCTCCAACTAAGACAAATCCTTCAGCTGGGTTAAATTGTCCAGCCAGAATTTATGTACACATAATGAAGGATGTTGGTCTTTGAACAAATTCCAAAGTTGTTTTGAATCACTCACATTCTTGTTGTGCAGACTAGACTGAGATGCTCAAACAACACAAAGAGCTTAGCATGTTCGTGCGTCGCACCATCGAAACCCATGAGGAAGCTGGAATCAGACCGAGCAAAACTTACCAATCATTTGTGGCAACAGCTGGTAGCCACCGTGAACTAGGTTTTATAGAAAAAGACGTAAGAAATTACATCACAAGGGAAGTACGAAATATTTCCAAAGAAGACGATGCCAAAGAATTTGGAATGTACCTAGTTAGAATGAAAGAGAAGAACCAAAATTTCTTCTTTGAGCTCAACCTTGAAGGCGATCACTGCATTAAACAAGCATTCTGGGCTGATGCAAGAAGCATGGCTGCATTTGATTATTTCAGAGACGTAGTTTCATTTGACACCACCTATAACACAAACAGGCATTCGGTTCATTCAAATATATTTTTGATGTTTAGTGAGTGTATATATTTTGATTCACCATCTTCTGGTTGTTATTTATGTAGGTACAATTTGGTTTTAGATTCTTTTGTTGGTGTGAATCACCACGACCAGTGGACACTTCTTGGATGCGCGCTGATGAAAAATAAGGATATCCAATCATTCAAAGGCTATTTGAGTGTTGGTTACGTTGCATGGTAGGGAAGGCACCAAAAGGTATTCTTACCGATCAATGCGCATCGGTTCAAAGGGCAATTGAGCTGTGCATGCCAACACCAATTCCCCGCTAGTGCATCTAGCACATTATGAAGAAGATTCCAAGAAAATTAAATGGCTACAAGGGGCACATCGATATTGAACAAGAGATGAGCCATGTTGTTTGGAACTCATACACAAAAGATGCATTTAACAGAAACTAGAACAATTTTCTTACAAAGTATGGCCTCGGAGGATCGCCATATATGGATTCCGGTTTACTTAGATCACCACTTTTGGGCCGAGATGAGAAGCACGCAAAGGAGCGAGAGTATGCATTCATTTTTCAACAAGTTGATCACACGGAATAGCTCCTTGAGACAATTCGTGAAGTAATACGACAATTGCCTAGCAAGCAGAGAGAGAATTCGATGCTGCAGATTTCCACACCGTGATACCGTGTGCAACAAAATCAACAATAGAGGCACAATTTTATCATGTATATACCCATGAGAAGTTCAAGGATGTTCAAGCTCAATTCAGAGGTGAACTGAACTGTATCACAAGATCAATGCATTCCACCATAGGTTTTACAACATATGAAGTAATAGAGCAGGTTTCCAACTCCACATTCAATAAGTTTGTCGTCACCTACGACGCAGTATCACGAGATGTAAAGTGCCATTGCTTGCTGTTTGAGTCTAGGGGCATATTGTGCTGCCATTCCCTAAGTGTCCTAAGCTTTAAGCGAGTGGATAACGTGGCACCGAAATACATATTGGAACGTTGGAGCAAGAACATAAAGAGGAGGCATACACACATCAAGAGCAGCCAAGATGAACCTCTACTGGAGCCAAAAAGTAAGAGATTTGATGAATTGGTGTTTCGGTCACATAATATATGTGAATTTACATCTGAGTCTGAAAAGTTTACCAGAATTTTGCACCGAGCATTTGACAAGGTCATGGCGGAGATGGAAGAATATCAAGGGAGAAGCAAAGGAAAAAGTTTTTAACCCACGAATAAGCGACATTAAGCAATGTGATTGACCTTTAAAGCCCACCACGTGTCAAAACAAGAGATCGGCCTAAGAATAGACTTGGATCAAACCTGGAAAAAAAGATCTCAAATGCCATGAAGAAAAAGAAAAAGACATCTCCAAGCGAGGTAAAATTGACTTGCTTTTGATTAGTTAAAAATTCAAATGTTCATTTTGCTAATATACAATTATGTCTTTTGTAGTTGAACCTTTTAGACTCTGGATCATCGATTCAGTCAAGCTCCACTCTTTACAATACACTAGATATGAATTATCCAAGAGAGGATTGTACAAGTTTTAGTTTTTATTAATGTAAATTTTTGTTCACCCATGAGAAAATTTCGGTTCACCATGGTTATAGCAGGTTTAATTTCTGAATGTTGATAGTCTTTAATGAATAGTCACTTTTTTGTGAAATTCTATATTGATATATGCAGTTTTTCTATTCGTCTAGTGTATTAATTTCTAAGTTGAATAATTAGAATTTGTTTTTTGGTTCATGGTTCAAAGTTCAGAGTTCAAGGTTTAGGGTTTAGGATTTAAGGTTTAGGGTTTAGGATTTTTGGGTTCAGGGTTCAGTGTACAAGGGAACTTTCGATTCGCCCCGTGTATTAATTTTGGTTCACCATGTTCATGGTTGAGAGTTTAGGGTTTAGGGTCTAGGGTTTAGGGTTCAGGGTTAAGGGTTTTAGGGGTTTAGGGTTTACGGTAGGGTTCAGGGTTTAGGGTTTAGGGTTTAGAGTTCAGGGTTTAGGGTTAGGGTTCAGGGTTTAGGGTTTAAGGTTTAGAGTTTAGGTTATGGTTTTAGGGTTTTAGTGATTCAGGGTTTATGGGTTCAGGGTTCAGTGTTCAGGGTTCTTGTTTTATTCTTTAGGGTTTAGGGTTTAGGGTTCAGGGTTTAGGGATCCAGTGTGTTTCTACCTTTTGGTTCGCCCAGTGTATGAATTTCAGTTCACTGTGTTCTTTTGGAGTTCGTAATATATTTGTAAATACAGTGATTGCAATCACTGAGAACCTGGAATAAAACAGTAGCCAAATAGTTCCAACAGATATATAAATTAACATCTCAGATGAGTGATCCATCTTGAATCAAATATAAATATTAACATTTGATACATACATTGATATTAAGAATAGATATATACATTAACATTGACATATATACATTTGAAAGAAGCTTTGTTTGATTTTTTAACAAGTTAAACAAAATATATACAACTACTATATGCATTGTTTGATACATACATTGACATATATACATTTGAAGTATGCATTTTTTGCTTTTTAAACAAGTTAAACAAAATATTGTTAATTACAACTAGTATATGCTATTTGCTATCTAAATCCCCAGATGTGTATTTACAATAAGGGCTGGAGAGGAAAGCAGATGGCTTGGTGAGTCTTATTGCTTCAGATTTCCAAATCACTTGGTCTCTGATTTTGTTCATTTCATGCAACAGAAGATTTGGACCATATTGGTATCTGAAGTCATCAATGTCTTTCTGCATTTCAATTGAAATGAATTAGTTACATAAAAAATGTACCCAAATGAAATAAGAACAATATCATTCAAATCCCTAATCATACTATAAAAATGCAATCACAATAACCCTAAACCCTGAACACATTAAATATCAAGTAAATCAAAAGCACATTAAATAACAACAAATTTCATTCAAAGCCCTAGTTATACTGTAAAAATGCAATCATAGTAACCTTAAACCCTGAACAAATTAAAAGGAGGCCACCGAACCGAAAAACATTCACTTGGTGAATCAAAATTATAAGAGCCACCGAACCGAAAATTATTTATGTGGTGAATAAATGGTGATCAAATTTCAATCAACAAGAATAGTATTTTTCTGCATGGAAAAGAACTATTGAACAGAGTAAAAACCAACTTCAAAGCTCTAGTTACACTATCAACTTAACTGAATGAAATAAGAAAAGAAAGAAGTTTATTAATTTAGAAAGTACTTACTTGTGTCCAAGCTTTATATTTATATCTCTTCCCGCTTTTGATTTTTTGTAGATCTATTATTTCGAGCTATTTCATCACGTTCCACAATCATAGCTAAGCAAGAATTGAGTATAATACTATCAATAGTATACAAAATAAAACACATTAAAAATAGCACTATAGAAGAGAAAGATTCTTACTTTGTACGTTGACCATTCGATTGGATATACATTGCTTCCTCTCCCAGTCCATCCTCCATTAAGGGTTCCGCCCCAGCGTACACCCTCATTTGGGAAATTATTAAACCCTGAAAGAGACAAAAAAAGTAAATAAACAGAACCAACAACAGTGAACCAAACTCCTCTCATGTAAAGAATAATTTGAATAATTTACAAGAAAATAACTTACAACAAATTTGTTCAGTTGCTTTCTAGAATCATGTATATTTTCTGGCAATTTATTGATAGGGTCAAGGACATAGAATTTCTTTTTGTTTACATCAGCAATCCACAACCACCAATGCCCTCCATTGCAAATTAGGACAAATAACTGAAGTTTCAGAAAATTATAGAATATTTCAATCAAAACAATAGCAAACAAGAGAATTATCAAAGAACTTTTAGAAATTACAACTTACAAATGGATGCGATGCAAGTTTCCTTTTGTCAAGAAACTGGTGGTAGTGGGCATATTGCTCAATATCAAACTTGTAGGCCTTGTTTGCCTCTTATCAGTGTACTCCACACCATGTGTTTCCAACATAAAATTTTGTAAAATGAACATCAGTTAAATCACATTTTCACCGAACCGAACACAAATCATATGCTGAATAAAATGTGAAAAGCATTCAATCATCAAGAGAAAAGTTTTCTTAATGCAAAAGAACTCAACAGAAGACATAAGAATCAGGTGAACTAATATTAACATTCTGACCAAACTGAAAAGTAATCAGCAGTGAATAGGAAATTAGCTTACCACAATATCCAGCGGCACAATGTATATTTGTTCCAGGTACCGCTTAGTTTTTATTTCGTTGAGAATCATGTTGTGTATACTAACCACCTACAGGATGAAAATTTATGAGATATACTATATAAGAGTGTTTAAAAAAATCATTAATGTTAACACAATTGGCAAAGGATTTACCACGGCATGCACTTGTTCTTTGGGCATTAGAGACATGAAATATTCTCTTAATCCCTCGTAGAGTGCCTCATGTTTCAAGACAAATACTGGTTTATATTCATTGCTACCATCTTTTGTCTGTTTCACATGTGTCATCCAATGATAACACTTTTCAATCAGCTCATTTGTGATTTTTGTCTTTTTCTGCAGGGTTTTGTAAACTTGAGCTGCTGGTAAGGTTGGTTGTGAATATGTTCCTTCAGCAAATTTTAATGCTACTGTAACTCCAGCATCTACCACCGTCTCTGCCAGGATTTCAAGCTGTGAATCACTCTCTTGAGAGGGTTGACTTGGTTGAGATGCTGGTAGAATTATCCCAAGGTTAAAGAAAGGCCTTTCATCTTTCCTTTCCCTAGGTTAAGTAGCACTGTAGAATGATAGATATTTAACAATGATATTAAACAAAAATGATATTTAATCACTATAGGGGACTGAAATCCAAACAAATAGTGAACCCAAATCCAAACTTACAGTGAACTGAAATTTGTTCAGAGCAGTCATATCTACTTACCATCTATGTGTTAAATTTCAGGCACAAGACGGCAAGATAGCGACAATACATTCTGACCACCAACAAGCTCGGCAATGCTATAATGCAAGCCTAAGAAGATCGGACATAAGCCAGAGACAACGTGACGTCCAATCAATACATGGCACTGAAGTCTTGTCCCTCGCCGAGCTTGATCCTCGAGGGGACACCCAGGAAAGACCTCAACCGGCAGACGAACTCCAAAAGATACGACTGACCCACACGCCGGAACAGGTAACATACATCGGTCAAGCACTACAGGGACAACAAAGATCAGAGCTGATAAGATAATTACAAGCCAATACCGATCTATTTGTCTGGACCCCGGCAGACATGCCCGGCATAAGCCCAGACGTAATCTGCCACAAACTGGCCACTGACAGAACAAGCCGACCTATAGCTCAGAAGAAGAGAAACCTGGGGGCGGAAAAATCAAAGGCATCCTTAGAAGAGACAGAAAAGCTGCTTAAAGCCAACTTCATCAAAGAAATCCGCTTCACCACGTGGCTCTCAAACATGGTAATGGTAAGAAAAAACTCAGGTAAATGGCGCATGTGCGTCTACTTTACAGATTTAAATAAAGCATGCACTAAAGATGCTTACCCTTTGCCATGCATCGATAAACTCGTAGACAATGCATCAGGTTTCAAAAGCTTGAGCTTCATGGATGCATACTCTGGCTACAACCAGATCCTCATGCATCCAGAAGACCAAAGCAAAACAGCATTTATAATTGAGCATGGTAATTTCTGTTATAGAGTCATGCCATTTGGTCTAAAGAATGCAGGTGAAACCTACCAACGACTCATGGACAAAGTATTCCGACACCAAATAGGTCGAAACTATGGTAGCCAAGACCACCCAAGAACGGTCACACTGCGACGACCTCAAGGAAATATTCGAGCAGATCCGATCATACAATATGAGACTCAACCCGGAAAAATGCACCTTTGGAGTTTAAGGAGGCACATTCCTCGGATTTATGTTAACCTCGAGAGGAATTGAAGCAAACCCTGAGAAATGCGAAGTAATACTCAACATGGCGAGCCCTAAAACGATGAAGGAGGTACAACAATTAGCAGGAAGGGTAGCCGCACTTTCTCGATTCTTACCAGCAGTATCAAGCCGATCATACCTGTTCTTCCAGACGATCTTAAAGAATAAGAAATTCCAATGGACAATAGAATGCGAGAAGGCGTTTGACGAGCTTAAAACCATCCTATCATCACCACCCGTGCTGCAAGACCCATATTTGGTAAACCCCTATATTTATATTTGTCTATTTCCAATCACTCTATAAGCTCGGCCCTTGTCATCGAGACAGGAAAGACACAACAGCAAGTATACTTCGTCAGTAGAGTCATGCAGCCAACAGAACAAAGGTATTCTAGGATAGAACAGCTAGCCCTAACACTTGTGGTCACAGCAAGAAGACTAAGACACTACTTCCAAAGCCACACAATAATAGTAAGGACAAACCACCCACTAAGACAAATATTGACAAAACCAGAACTCGCCGGACGCCTAACCAAATGGTCGATCGAGCTCTCAGAATTTGACATTCAGTTTCAGCCTAGATCGGCCCTTAAAGTACAGATCCCCGCCGACTTCATCACGGAACTGACACCTGATGAACATAACAAAACATGGGAATTACATGTGGACGGAGCGTCAAGCCGAGAAGGAAGCGGAGCCGGGATAATCCTGAAAGAAGGAGATGAAGTAGTAGCCGAACAAGCCCTCCAGTTCCACTTCTCGGCAAGCAACAACCAGGCCGAGTATGAGGCCCTCATAGCAGGACTTAAGCTCGCCCTAAGCCACCAAGTACAAAGCCTGACAACATATTGCGACTCCCTCCTGGTGGTCCAACAGATCCGAGGAGAATTCCAGGTAAAAGATCCTTTGCTAGAACAATACTGGCTCATAGTAAAGGATCTCATTTCAAAATTTAGCTCATTTACTATACTACATGTGCATAGAGAACAAAATGTTAGGGCGGACATATTATCCAAACTTGCCGCCACTAGGGCGGATACACAAACATCAGTATTATCACAACTTACACTTACAAAGCCTAGCATTGAACTATTATGCATAGAAAACATTAACCACCTCCATGATTGGAGAACAACTCTTCTTGATTACATAAGTACAGGCACCATACCAGGGAGTGAGCTCAACCCACAACAGTTCAGACATAAAGCGAGCTTCTATACAAAGATAGCAGGAGAACTGTACAGGCGCGGTTTCTCACAACCATTGCTAAAATGCTTAAGCAAAGACGAAGCAAGAGAGGTAATGGACGAAGTTCACGAGGGTGTTTGCAGAAATCACATAAGAGGAAGAGCCTTCGCCGCTAAGATATCCCGAACAGGATATTACTGGCCGACCATAAAGAGAGATTGCATAGCAAAAGTCAAGGCATGTGACAAATGCCAAAAACATGAAGCCATCTCCACAAAACCGGCCGAGGTGTTGCACAGCATGGAGGTAAGCTGGCCTTTCCATAGATGGGGGCTCGATATCCTCGGCCCATTTCCAGTAGCGCCAGGACAGGTAAAATTCCTTTTAGTATCAATAGACTACTTCTCGAAATGGATAGAAGCACAACCCTTAGCAAGGATAACAGCTGAAAAGGTACGATCTTTTATATGAAAAAACATAATATGCCGATTTGGAATACCAAAGGAAATAATATCAGACAATGGTAGACAATTTACAGACAATAAGCTCGGAAAATTTCTAAGAAATTTTAATATACAGCATCATTTTAGCTCGGTCGAACATCCACAAACTAATGGGCAGGCCGAAGCTGCTAACCGAGTTGTATTGCAGGCAATAAAGAGAAAGCTTGATAATGCAAAGGGAGAATGGGCCGAGCTAATCCCGGAAATATTGTGGAGCTACAACACCACAGTACACAACACCATGGGCGAAACACCCTTCAAGTTAGTTTATGGCTCAGAAGCATTAATCCCCGTGGAAATCGGAGTGCCGACATTAAGAGCCGAGCTATACAGCGAACAACATAACATAAGCACCAGAAAGGTCGAGCTTGACATGGCCGAAGAAGACAGAGAAATTGCCGCAATCAGACAAAGAGCCCAGAAACAACTGAAAGAGAGAAAGCACAATAAGAGAGTAGTGCCGAGAACATTCAGCGAAGGCGACCTAGTACTCAGACGAACAGAAGAAGCCAGACGACCTCATTCACATGGCAAGCTCGCCGCAAATTGGGAAGGACCGTTCCGAGTATCAAAAGTAGTCGGAATGGGCGCTTACCAACTTCAAACACTACAAGGCAATCCGATCCCAAGAAATTGGAACATTTCCTCTTTAAAGATGTATACATCTTAACTTGTACAATTAGTGAGTGAAGGCACTCTTTTTCCCCCTTAGAGCTTTTTTCCCCAAAAAGAGGGTTTTGCCTAAGGCGGATTTTAACGAGGCCGGACGCACAAATCTTAAAGAACAAATTCAGACATTTAACCAAACATTCTTTGGTCTCATACAATTCCCCAACATAAACAAAACGCAAAAGCTACGACTACTATTCCAATTCACAAAAGCAAACAATATTAACATAAAAGTCTAACCGACAACGTAATGGTCGGCAATATCCAACAAGTTCAAAATCAAACCGGCCAAGCCAAAACAAACCACAAAATAGAAAAACATCAAATTACAACTAAGAGGGAGGGACATTCTCGCCATGCTCCTCTACAGTTCCATCTACAACTAATTTTCCACCAACCACTATCTTCGTCATGTCAAGCCGATCTTTATCAAACTCTGGCGCCAGCAAAGCAATCTGACTCACAGCACGCTCAAATCCATAAGAAAACATCTCCATTCCATTTTCTTCCAACTCATGGACTCAGGCCGTGAGTTCACCTTTAGCAACATCACTCTCCTTCACCTCGGCCTGCAACAGACGAATCTGATCCCTCAAGCGGACCACATCCTCCTCAAACTCCTTAGCCTTGGCAACAGCACTAATAACAACATTCTCTTTCTCCTTCACCGATTTCTCCAATTCGGCAATTCTCGCTTTATACGACTTATCCAAATCAGCAGTTTTATCCACCACCTCCTGCTGCTCAGCACCAATGAGCTCGGCAGTACGACCAACGCAGAGTAAACGAGAAGTAACAACCCGCAAACACTATCCCAAGGTGAAAAATAACGTTAAGAAAAGCAAAGCGAACTAAAGCAAAAGCAAAAAGTTACCTGAACAAACTTGCCAAGTGCCTCCATACCAATTCTACGAGTCATAAGCATATCACCAGGATACTGCGACGCCCTATCAAATAGCTCGGCAAAGTTGAACTGCTTGCTCCAGAGGGAATGCGAACTAGAACCAGCAATAAAGCCATGAAGCTTCTTTTGCCAATCAAAAACAAGCTCTCCACCACCAACAGCTTCCTGACCACCCTCAGAGATAACCTCCAAGGATACATCGTCCCTTTTTCACTTGAACGAAGACGTGGGATGGGTAACAGAAGAGAAAGCTTGCTCACCAGCATCCTTTCGATCACCAGAGCCACCAACCCTTTTTTTTCTTCTTGTTTAAAAAAGACTGCAACTTGTTGGGATCCAACAAAGGAACTCAGCCACCTACAAGAAACCATAAAAATCAGAAAATCCAACAAAAACCAAAACAAGCAACATACAACCAAAAACATTACCTATGTACGCCTTCAAACCCTCACTATTACCCAAATCATACAAATGCAAAATATCAGGAATGGACATACACTCCCCAACAACAACACTCTCTACAAGAAAGTCCATCACAAACTCCTCCTCCTCACTTCGTTCGGAGGCCTCAAGGATTTGGCTCGGCTCAAAACACCAGTATAGGAGAAATTTCTCACTAAGCTCATCATCCAAATAAAAGGGATATTCAGACTCGGCTGAACGGACCTTAACAAACAGAGACTTAAAATTCTTAAAAGAAGACTTGTAGAGAAGAAAGAGAGACCGACCCGGGAAACTACTAAGGCAGACCCACAAACCCTTACGAACACCCTTCGCCTGAAAAAGTGAGAAGAACAACGACAATGAACAAGGAAATTAAAGGAAATCCATCAAATATTAGAAGGCATGAAGGAACGCCCAGGAATTTGGGTGCAACTGCGACGGCGCACAGTTGAGTTGAGTCAAGACCTCACACTCAAAAGAAGAAAAGGGGAACTTCACACCAAGCTCAATCATACATGGAGTATACATGTAAAAATACTCACAATCACCCCTTCTCTCACAAACCCTATCACTACTGGAACAGGGTTAAAACTCAACGACACATCAGAACCACCCCTAACAAAATCCAAACCCTTCAACTCAGAAAGGGACTCGACACTGATAAAAGAAGAAGAACGAGTTCTAACGTCATCATGAACCCAGTGATACGGATCATCTTCCCTAACCTCAACAGCTTTCAATTTCTCTTTTAACTTTTCACCCGCAATGAAAAGGAAATGAACAACAGCAGTAAAAGAAAATAGAAGAAACATTAACCTTTCGAAGACATAGCGAGAATAAAACGGTGAGAAGAGAAAGCAATGAAGCGTAATTTCCAAAATAAAGAAGATAACTATTATTGCAAGCCCACTATCGTAGTGGGTAAGTTAATTCATGCCCACTAAGAAACGTGGAAAACCCAAGAGGCAGTAAAACATAATAAAGATGACACGACTTACGAAGACACGAAGGTAAAACCATTCAACGCTTTTTCAAATTTTTTCTTTTCTCAACAAAACAACATTTGGCCACGTATGAAAGTCAAAAATATCATTAAAGCTCGTCTACTGTTCTATACAAAACACTAGACGACCTTGGGGGCTATGACGTGTACCCCATAATAATCGGCAACCAAACGCATTCACGAACCGACCTCAAATAACGGAAAACAAACAAAATAGCACATGTCACTAATCATAAGGCCAACGTTATCTTCTGAAAAAGGTTATCCTCAAACAGACTACACTACTCAAACACGACTCTATACAAGTCAAAGATATTGATAACTATACTCACCAGAAAAATCGGAACCCGCAAGGTCCACTAACGCACAATGTCTATAAAACTAATCCCCCTAGCTCGTAAAGGCTCAGGTCACTTTACCCACTCTAATATTATTATTATCATCCTTCGTAACTCACATACTTACTTGAGCGTCGGAGTGCTTTGTGCAGGTGCTCCCGCCGCCGTGTTTCAGAAGGCCGAGGTTAAAAACCACATATCTGTGCCTGGACGACGTATAGCTTGATCAAGGATCCAGGTGCTCGGCTGGAAGCTACAGACCTCGGCGCGTTCAAAACGGAACACAACATATAGTCACTCTTTCAACTTGTGAAGCTGAATATGTTGTTGCCACTGTCTATGCATGTCATGCAATTTGGTTGAAGATACTACTAAAGAAACTTCATTTTGAGCAAACTAAATCCACCAAGATCATGATGGACAATAAGTCAGCAATTTTCCTAGCAAAGAATCCAGTGTTTCACGACAGAAGCAAGCACATAGAAACAAAGTATCATTTCATTCGGCAATGTATTGAGAACATGCATGTGGAGGTTGAGTATGTGAAATCACTTGATCAAGTTGTTGACATTTTCACAAAACCTCTGAAATATGATGCTTTTCAAAAGTTAAGGATTATGATTGGAGTCGGAAAATTATCAAGTTTAAGGAAGAATGTTAAAAATAAAATTGATGGTTAGAATTTAAGAATGAATAGAAATCACAGTTTGAATTAGGGGTGTGCATGGCCTGGTCCGGCCCAAAGACTCGGCCCGGTCCCGAACACTTTAGGGGCTAATTTGGTGTGATTTTACCGGGTTTAGGGCCGGGTAAGGGTCTCAAAAATAGACTTGGTCATTATTTCAGGTTGGGTCCGGGCCATGATTCGGGTCACCCGAACTCGACCCGGTGGTCCAGTCATCATATACAATTAATATTTTGTGTTATTAGTGATGAATGATAGCTATTCTTATGTGAAATTTAAGTATTGTAAACCTTAATATTTTGTTATTAGTCATTATAAGACTATAAGTTAATGTTTTATGTTTAAAATACATAAGACTTTAGACTAATGCATAATACTGTGTTATTTGTATTGATTTAAATATTTGGTGACTTGGGTGTTATTAGATAATATTAGTATTAATTATGGTTATGCTTTAATTTTAGAGAATAGTTGGTTCTTGTTATATTTTTCTAAGTGAATTTTACCATGTCAAATAATAGTTGGAGTTTTGAAAATTTGGATATTTTCACGTGCTAATTTACAAGAAGGTATTAAGGTAATATAATAATGTTAACGGCCCGGTTTTCACCCGGTATAATCGTGGCCCGAAAGTGTATAGATTTTATCGGGTCTAGGAACCAGTTTGGGCCTGACAAATAGACCCGGTATATATTTTTGGGCCGGGTCTGGATCACATTAAACCCGACTCATGCACATTCCTAATTTAAATAAGTTGTCTATATTTAGTTTTAATTTAAACCATTTGTTTATTAGAATGTATTAAGTTTAAACATAGAAAAAGTATAAATACATATGTAATTATTTCATAAACAACAATACACAAATACATTCAATACATTCCTTTTCATTTTATATTCTTGGTGAGTGTGTGTTGTTTTTTTATTTTCCAACATATATATAATATTAGTAAAAATATAAATTACTTCTATTATTATAGTGAAATAGTAATGAATAAATATTACTATTAGAATTATCTATTTATACTTCTTTATTTTATATTTATTTTATCTTTTTTATTTATTTTACAACAAAAACAAAATATTTAATATTTTTAAACTAAGATAATAAAATTTAATAATTAATTATTATTATTATTATTATTATTTTGAAAGGTCCCTTTTTAAACAGTTTGTACGTACACGGCGAGTTTAGTGGTGAAAAGATATTCGGAACTCCCAAATCAACTTCACTGTCTGTCATACAATCTGGCCCCAAACATCTTTTCTTCTCTCCACTGTGCGCCGTCCAGATAACAAGGCCCTGACTCTCGACTCTTTTACTCTCTTCCTCCAAGTAACAAAACTAAACAGAACACACCTTCTTCTTCGAATAAGGATGGCACACACTTGCCTACCTTTTCACTCCCACTTCCTCTCTTAGGCTCAACTCCCTCGCTCTTTCCTCCACCCACTCGTCTTCTCCTCACACTTTCACGCTTTCCTTCTTCTCCTCCAACCCTTCCCTCTCCTGGTATTTACACTTTTACTCCTTTCTTACTTATCCATATTTAATATCCTTTATACCATCAATTGCGTGTTCTTTCTGTTATTGAGCGTTGTGTTTTTTAAGACTCAATGTGAATTTTGTTGTCAAGTATGCATTTTGATTAGTAATCTGCAACTTCGTGGTTTCTAATTTGTTGTTATGCGCTTTGTTTATCTGTTTATTTTAGATAAATTAGGATTATATATACCTAGCTGTAAAAGAATAATTCAATTTAGAAGTAGGTCGGGTACCCCCTCTTCTTCTTTGTTAACAGGTTCCACCGTTCCAGTTTGAAAAATTTCTTGTTTTCTGTTTGTTTTTTTTTTCTTTTGGTTGTTATGTTTATATTTAGAGGAAAGTAACAATTAGGTCCTAAAGATTTTGACTTGACACTCTTTAGTTTTAAAGAAAAAAAAATTTTCAATTTGGTCCTCCACGATAGCAAACGGTGGACACATGATGTTCACCTATTAATTTATCAACTAAAACTTAACGGTGATACTTATATGTACGGTTAAATACTCTGATGTGTCTATCTATAGTCATGTAGATAACAATTTTTGGAGTGAAATTTCACTTGTTTTGATAGGATTTGTGATAAATCGAAAGTGGTTGATAAATGATATATGAAAACTCAAAAGATAATAATGTTTCACTGTCCAAAACTACATTGTTTTCCTACTTATGTGACATGCACCACTGTAAATAACAATACATGGACAATTCCGTTTCGTTTTGCACTATTGACATATATGTCCACGTTTGCTATCTTGGAGGACTTAATTGGTATTTTTTTTCCTTCAAGGACTAATTAGTCCAAGATCAATACATTCGAGGATCTAATTGTCACTTTACTCTTATATTTATATGTTAGTATTAATAGTTATAAAAAAATGTCACTTGTCCGTTCTATTCACTGTGTTGCTCTCATCATCTTATTTACATTAAACTTGAGTATCCCTGAAACAAGGTGAAAATACTGGAGCATTTTTGCAGTTAATAGTTAAATATTTTAATTGAAAAGAAAAAAAAAAAGTAGAAAACGAACCATATAGGCTATACCTCAATGAGTAGGGAATATAGGGATACAGGGGATTTGGAATTTTGCTAGGTAACGCATGGAATGTTTAAGTTTGCACCTATTATTTGTACTTTAGTCCTCTCTCTTTGTTAATTATTCTCTGGGACATTTAGTTCAATCAAAAGGGTGAATCCTTGCTGTGATTTGTAGGAAATTAAAGAAATCAGCTGATAATAGAAAGGCTACTAAAAGGTCTCCTGTGAAAGCAATGTATGGTGATGAATATTGGACACCTGAGAGTTTGCGACAGGATATTTGGTCCATAAGGTAGCTTTAATCTACTTATTTGCTTTAACTTTTTACTCGTTAATATTGTTGACTTGCTTTAACTGTTTATTGAAGGAACGATTTGCAAGTCCCATCTTCCCCTTATCTCCCTGCATATGCACAGGGACAAGGGCCACCTCCCATGGTGCAGGAGCGTTTCCAGAGTGTCATAAGTCAACTTTTTCAATATGTATGAAATTTATTTTAACCCTTGTTGCATAATGCCGAGTTTTCTCATTATGTGAGTTTTCAAGCTGTTAATAATGTTTTGGTATGTAGAGAATTATCCGTTGTGGTGGAGCAGTTGATGATGATATGGCAAACATCATAGTGGCCCAGCTCCTTTACCTTGATGCTGTTGATCCTAACAAGGTTTGTTCTTAATTTTCATTCATTGAAGACTTGTGGTTTATCCTATTGAATGCATGGGAACTGTAGTGGGGCTTCATATTTACGTTGTATGAACCCAAAATGGTTGTATTGAGGTTGAGGTTGTCTTTGTATCTTTAGTTCTTTTTGGTCGTGTTAAACTCAAAATCTTGCTCTTAATCCACTGCTAATTTTGGGTATGTTGTACAGGATATTGTCATGTATGTAAACTCTCCAGGAGGATCAGTTACTGCTGGTAATCAAAATTTCAAGTAACTCTTATCCAGCATTACATATTTACTATATCATGTTCGTTGTTCAAATACATGGACTCACCCAGAAACTCAACACCATCTTGTTATTTTTCTAAGGTATGGCTATATTTGATACAATGAGGCATATTTGACCTGATGTATCCACTGTCTGCGTTGGACTAGCGGCTAGGTAATGTTTCATGTGTCCCCTAGGTCATTTTTATTAATTTAATCTTTCAAGTTACCTCTAGACTCCAGTTTTCTTGTTTACCATTTAGATGCTACTATGAGATTGATCTTTTCTCTTGTTTTTTTCTTGGGCTGTTATGACAACAAGGATTACAATGATCAACCTTTAATTATCATGAGACCCTGCCTTCATTGTATCTTTTCTATTTTTAGCAAATTGCATTTCTTTTTGTGAACATGATTATATCGTATCTGCATTTTTCATTTGGCCTCTTGTTAGTTTTCATCTTTTTTTTTGTGTTCACCCTATCATTAGTATATTCATCATGGTAAAGCTAATTAGGGCGAATAATATATTACGAGGATCTCATAGACTTAAGTTGTAGCCACCCAGTATGGGTCGTAAGAGCTATTGGAGGCTGCCATTTCATTTTAGAAAATTTATTCCACTGGTAGTTATGGTTTTGACTATAGCCTTTTTCCAGTATATGATTGACTCCCAAATAAAATAGCAGAAGTAGAATGGGAGGAGAGTTACAACTTACAATTACATCATTTTGAGTGTTAGGATTGTTGACAACAATACTAAATATGTACTTCTGAACTCAAACCCAAGAGCTTCTCTTTCTTGTCCACGAGAAATATTCTTAAGGGAATATTTATATTGAACTCAAAACCAAAGAGCTTCACCTTCTTGTCCATGAGAAATATTCTTAAGGGAATATTTCTATTTTTAACGTATGTCTTACATACCTTGGGGTTTTATGCTCTGGGAGTCTGGGTAATTGGGTTTAAGTCCCCACCTTTTCCTGTTTAATGTCACTACTCACTAGTCATGGCAGAATCTATATTTTAAGTATATGCCATTATAAACATGAGAAATAAGTTGTATCTATTATTTGGTGATGATATGTTCACGGAATAGTTCCATGATTCCAAAATCTGTTGACAATTGTACTCTGGGAATGATTCCTACTTGAAACCTTTTTGTTTCTTTCTTTTTTGAATAACATATTTAACTTACATTCATACTTACATAAATCTTTTCATGAGCAGTATGGGAGCTTTTCTGCTTAGTGCAGGAACCAAAGGTAATGATTCTACTCTGAATCACCATATTGCACTTTCCTCTTTCAAGAGTAATATAAAATATAGTGTTTATTCCTTTTATTTTGAAATTTACACTCCCTTCCCTTTGCGATGTAATGTGACACTGCTCAATCTATTTTAATATAAACAAACCACTTAATTGTGGCAAACATTTATGAACCAAACATGGGGATAATTTTTTTGGTTCACCTAAGACTTAATGTCAAAGGCAATAGTAGGGACTTTGAACATTTGTTATCAAAATGTGAGAAAGATGTTCAATTTGGTTATTGTCATTATACTGGGAGTTAATAGGAAGAAAATTATCATGAGAGCTCGTTCTTTATATTTTCATATGTTAGGGGTGGGCTGTGTATGTTTTCAAGATAGAGGAGTAATATCATTTAAGCAACTTTGAGAGAGTGCAAGTCCCCTTTATTTTGGTGAAAATTGAAAAATGCTTCTTTTTAAAGTTATGTTCCTTTCTTACTTCTGAAGGAAAGAGATACAGCTTGCCTAATTCAAGGATAATGATCCATCAACCTCTCGGTGGTGCTCAAGGAGGGCAAACTGACATAGATATTCAGGTATAGGACCCATTTTCCTCTACCATTCATGTCTTATCATATTAGGAAATATTGTTAAATCTTACACCTGGTTCTTGAATGGTTGTGCTAATAGCTGATGATTGGTTGACTCTGCAAAAATCTTTTATTAGAACCTGAGTGTATCAAAATTAAACCTTGTTTATTATAGCATAAACTTCTTGTTTGCATCAATGAATATAATGACTTCTATACCTTTTTTTCATAGAAAATTAAAGGCTATGTTGGGGTAGTTGTCAAAAGCCCATGAGTTAACTGAAACTAGACCAAGATGAATACCAGAATCATAGTTAATTCCTAGATAACCTAGTAACCTTCACTTACTAATAAATATCCAAATTACTGTTATTATTCATTCTGAATATCTTGATGTATCTATCTCATATATGTCATCAAATTCTGAGAGTTGGTATCATTTTAATTTTAACTCCATGCATAATCCTTCTAACCATATTTTTTTATTTCTTAAGAGTCAATATCAATTTAAGTCAAATTGCTCCATTCATAATTCTTCTAACCATAGTATCTAAACGAACTTGAGCAAATCTAAATTGATATTGTAAAATGGATCTGCTATGGAATGACTACATTCATTTTTTGATACTTCTACCACCCGCGACTCCACTGCAGTAGATATGATGAATTTTTGCAAATTTTTATTTACACACAGATCTTGTCTCATAAAACTAATTTTGATTTATAATCCTCAGGCAAATGAAATGCTGCATCACAAGGCAAACCTTAATGGGTATCTCTCCTATCACACCGGCCAAAGTCTCGAGAGGATTAATCAGGACACAGACCGTGATTTTTTTATGAGTGCAAAAGAAGCCAAAGATTACGGACTCATAGATGGTGTCATTATGAATCCTCTTAAAGCTCTTCAACCATTAGAAGCTGCAGCAGAGGGTAAAGATAGGGCTACTGTTTGAAACTATTGCACTTTATTCCCCTAGGCATAAAAAGCAGTTTTATACAAGAAAGCTGGTTTTTGTTGAGTTAAACTGTATTATTTTTTAAAACGGATGATGATATTTATGTAACCTTGTACCCAAAGAAAGATGAAAAGTGGATACTATTTCCTTTCGAGTAGTTTATACGACAGGAGCTTTTAGGTGGAATTCTATTTCTTTTTTATCTTGCATGTGTATGATCTGATACGTTCTTAATCCTCGTATGGTTCATCCTCGTTAAATTATATTTAATTTTCCTGCAATTTTATGGCTGATTTATGCCATAAGTTCTACTGATATTGATTAGACATAATAATGTGAGAAAATCAGGTATCTGACTGGTATCATTAGAAAATTACTTGCATGTGTGCTAAGCAAGGTTTTGAAAATCAAATAGGTTATCAAATTCGAATCGGTAACTGTTTTAGTTATTGATTTACTGGTTTAAAGGTTTAATCAATTCAATCGTAGTTTAATCGAAATAATTAAATTATGTTAAAAGATATATAAAGTTATGAAAAAAAATTCTACAACTAAATAAAATACTAAGTTGTTATTAAAGGTTTTAAATTAACGCGCGTCTCTTTCTTTTTTGTTATCATGGTTGTTGTCACCATCACCACCACCATCTCCTTCTCCTCTTCTTCATTTTTCATTTAAATTTCTTCTTTTCCTTTCCTTTTTTTTCCAAAAGTATACCTTATTTAAATCTATAAAGCACCAAAATTACTTAATGATAACTCAGAACTCTTTCTCCTTTTATATTATCATCATCATCTTTTTTTATTTATCTTTTTTTCTTATTTTACCTTCTCATGATTCTTTTTGTTTCACTCTCTTAACAAGAATAAAAATAAGAAAAAATCAAATAAAAAAGAAGAAATATATAATGTTACAAAATCACTAAACAGAGGATGAACTTACATTCATTCAACTTGTTCGGTTGCTCGGGTGTTTGGTGGATCGGTAAGATAAATGTTAGAGCAAAAGGATGAGAAGATCTGGACCTGGATGTGAGTTGCTGGAGCGGTACGTTCGGCCTATGTGTCGGCGGGTGGGGCTACCTGCAAGGACACAGTTGCGTCATAATCCCGCTATGCATAAAAAAACAATCGGCAAACTAATATTTACGAAATTTCGTAATGAAATGGACGAAGATGAATGCCAAAAAAAATGGTGTGGGCTACTCAGGCAAACCGGCCATACTCGAAGAGGCTGTTCTAATCAATTCACAAAGAATAACTAGCTGTGTCATGTCTTTCATGTATTTCGTTTATTGTAATTGTATCGTGTATTTCTATAGCTTTATTATTTTATTTGTGTGGTTTATTTTGTTTTTACAAATTGAATGCAAAGTCTAAATTATTAATCAACGTTCTTTATTCAAGTAAACTTGGAAATAAGTACTATATTAACATAGCTTGGTTAATAGACGATGGTAGATAAATTTAAATTCCAAAAAACTAATTAAAGTGTTGATACACAAACTACATAAAGTACAAAATACAAACTATGTAAACGACAACACACAAATTAAATAAAGTACAAAATACAATCTAAAATTCAATTAGTTTTTTAATTTTATTCTTGATCCTATTAATTTTTTTCTAAGTGTATTTTATATTTTTTATTTTTAGAGGTTGTCCCACATATAAATATATAATTGTTTTACGCTTAAGAATGCGAAACTCTTTTTTCAACTTTATTTGCTACGCTGGTTGTGATTTCTCAATAAGCGGTTATTGTTCCTCTTAAACTTGGTATTCTGTGGTACTGCTGTTCTTTATTTTTCCTTCTTCTTTTCAATTGCTGGGTTCTTTCTTTCTCTGCTATAACTTTGAATAATAGGAACGGAGTAATGGGATCGAGGCTCTACTGTTGGTGAATTTCGGAGGCTCGGTTCAACAAAATTTCAACGGTGAATGCGAGGGAAATTGTTGGTGCTTTTGTAAAATCTGCTTGATTAGGGTTTTGAAGAATGTATGAATCAACAATGGTGGGAGCCCCCCCCACCCCAAAAAAAAAAACCAAAAATTCTTTTGCATTTTGGTGCTTAACGTCGGAGTTCATTATAAAGATGGCTTTTTTTGTGCGAGAAAAGAAAGGTTTGCTTTCTTATTACTTTGTTACTTTTTGATTATCTTGGGAATGAATTGGTTTTGGAAAAAGTTGGTTTTTCTTTATTTCTCGAACTATTTTTCTGTGATTGAATTACGGACAATTGAGATTTGCCATTTGATAATTCTGGGATGCACAGTTTTCTCTCATGTTTTTATGATTTGGATGTGACTCTGGACTTTGAATTTATTTCAATTCTACCTTGCACAATGTATGTTTGAGCCTTTTGGGTAAAGAATTTATCGCAGAATGATATATGATTGACTTTCACAGCGTAGCAAAATTAGTTGCAGAATTGTTTCAGTTCTTTTGCGATGAATTTCTTTACTATGTGGATCAAATAACGTGTTGTCCCTTGAAAAAGTTGTGTAATGATTTATTGATGGTAAAATTGTGTGATAATGTACATGGTGCTTATGATCCTAGAAAACTGAAACGTGTGAAAGGGTAATATAGTTGACTTTTTCTGTCCAATGTTATTGAAATGTAACGATATATGCAGCCTTATGAATTGTGATGAAGGATTTTAGTCCTTATGACCGGTTAAAATCATTGTGATGAAGAATTTTAGTCCTTATGACGTGATAGAATTGGATAAGATGATATATGTGGCCCTACAAAATTGAATTGTGGCAAAGTATCTTAGTCCCTGTGACTCAAGAAAATCGGATACAATGATGCGTGGTCCTATGAAACTGAATTGTGATGAAGGATCATAGTCCCTATGACTCGAAAAAATCAGATACATGATGCGTGACCCTGTGAAATTGAATTGTGGTGAAGGATCTTAGTTGCTATGACCCGACCCAAAAATATCGGATACAATGATGCGTGGCCCTATGAAATTGAATTGTGGCAAAGTATCTTAGTCTCTATGACCCGAAGATATTGGATATGATGATATGTTTGACCCTTATGTTGCAAAATGATGTTATTTGGCATTTTTTAACCCATGAATTTTGAAGTTTGATGGTAAACTTGACCCTATGACCTTAAAATTTGGTGAAGGGTTTTTTGGCTCCAAATGTGGTGAGGGATCTTTTGGCTCCAAGTGTTTTCTTTCTCTGATGTTTTTTGTTTATACTTTGAAATTTATCATAACAGTGAACAGTAACATCTGGTTTTTCTTACTGCAAGTAACTTTGCATAAGTTGTTCACGCGTTGAAAGATGTTATAGATAAACAGAAAATAATTGAGTGACTGAATTCATTGTTAATTTGTGTTTAACAAAATTTTTGTGTGCAATTCATTGCTCTTATGGAATATATTCATGTCCAAAAAAAGAAAAAGGTTTGTTTTCGATTATTGGTGTTATTTTTTTTTATTATGTTGGGAATGAGTTGGTTTTTCTTTATTTCCCCAAATATTTTTCTGTTATTAAGGACAATTGAGTTTTGCCATTTGATAGTTTTGGGGATGGACTATTTTCTCTGTTATTTTTATGATTTGGATGTGACTCTAGAGTTTGAATTTATTTCAATTCTACCTTGCACAATGTATGTTTGAGCCTTTTGCAAAAAGAATTTGTCGCAGAATGATATATGATTGACTTTTACTGCATGACAAACTTAGTTGCAGAATTGTTTCAATTATTTTGCGATATTTTTTTTACTATGTGAATCAAATAACATGTCCCTTGAAAAAGTTGTGTAATGATTTGTTGATGGTAAAATTGTGCAATAATGTTGATGATGCTTGTGATCCTAGAAAACTGAAATGTGTGGAAGGGTAATTTAGCTGGCATTTTCTGTCCAATCATATTAAAATGTAATAACATATGTGGCCCTATGGATTGTGATGAAGGATCTTAGTCCCTATGACCCGATAAAGTTGGAACGATGATATATGTGGCCTTGTGAGATTGGATTGTGAAGAAGGATCTTAGTACATATATGGTGATATGTGTGGCGTTATGAAGTTGAATTGTGATGAAGGATTTCAGTCCCTATGATCTGATTAAATCGGATACAATGATGTGTGACCCTACTTTGAAATTGTGATGAAAGGGTCCTTATGACCCGAAAAAATCGGATATGATGATATGCTTGACCCTTGTGTCATTGCGAAATGATGTTATTCAGCTTTTTGGCCCATTAACATTGAAGTTTGATGGTATAATTGACCTTATGATATTGAAATATTTTTGAGGATCTTTTGGCCCCAATGTGGTTGAAATGCAGTGAGGGATCTCTTGGCACCAAATAGAGTTTTCTTTCTCTGATGTGTCCTTGTTCATGTTTTGAAATTTATATTTATTAGAACATTGAACAATGGAATCTGGCTTTTCTCACTACAAGTAACTTTGCATATATAAGCTGCTCAAGAATTGAAAGATGTTAAACAGAAAATAATTGAGTGATTGAATTCATGATCAATTTGTGATGGACTTTTACAACATGACAACTTAGTTGTAGAGTCATTTCAATTCTTTTGTGATGATTTTTTTTGTTCACTTACTAGTGGATCAAATTAAAATTTTGTCCTTTGAAAAAAGTTGTGCAATGATTTGTTTTGATCGTAAAATTGTGGGATCATGTTCATTATTCTTGTGAGCCTAGAAAAATGAAATGTGTGGCAGAGTAATATGTTTGAGCTACATGATTTTGCAAAATCAAATTGTGATGATGTATGATATAGCTGGATTTTTCTATCCAACAATATTGAGATGTAATAATATATGTGGCCCTAAGAAATTGAATTGTGATGAAGGATATTAGTCCCTATGAGTCGATAAAATCGGATATGATGGTATGCTTGACACTTACGTTGTGAAATGATGTCATCTGGTATTTTTTACTCTAAAATATTGAAGTTTGATGGTATAGTTGACGATATAAAGTTGAAATGGTGAAGGATCTCCTGGTTCCACATTAGAATTTTCTTTCTCTGATGTGCTGTGTTCATGCTTGAAATTTATTAGCACGGTCAAATCTAGTTTTTCTCATGCAAGTAAATTTGCATGTATAGGCTGCTACTTTCTTCGAGAATTGAAAGATGTTATAGATATGAGTGATTGAATTCATTGTCAATTTGTGTTGCACAAAAAAAAAGGAACACAAACTCTTTGAATTTGTCATTCTAATTCTCTATACTAATCTATTTCAACAGGTATGCCAATCTATGTTAATCAATCTCATTTTGAGATTCTTCATCAATCTCAACTCAAGGGGAATTGTAAGACCTCCTATGGGATGATCATATCCAAACTCTTCCTCAACTTCATTCAACTCTTGGAATGGAGGTTGGTTCAAATATGAAATGGGGATCACGTAAGGCTTTTGATTATCTCCGACATACACTGCAGGATAACCCATTGGGCTCCGATGGATTCTGATATTGCTTGCTTAGCTGAGAAGGATACCTTTTCGATGACAGGAAAGCAGAAACCCATTTTTCTTGTGTATGTTGGGAATGGAAAGAGCGAGCGAAAGCTCTAGTGCTTAAGAAGAACGTGTTCAAGTATTGATCTTCAGATTGCCAGTGAGTTGTGTTTGTGCTGTTTATGAAGGCAAGAGAAATGATTGTTGAAGGGGGTTAAAAGATGAGATCATGCATATGAAATCACGTGATGCTGTTTTAGAGTGCTAAGTGCATACCCCACCTTCTCAAACAATGGCCAATAATAGATCATAATCATAGCCTCCTACATGTTAGTTCACGCAACTCAATGGTAAGGTGTAACAGCCAACTAGTATATATCTGTTAGATAAATTTGAAATAACATAAACACATCTATGCAAACTATGTCTAATGTTGCATCATGTTTCCCATAGTTTGAGAGTTCCACATTATGTTGCCCTTGAAAGGTGAAGTTCATATTATTGGCTCCGTATCATGTACCTAATTTTGGCTCACTCTTGTACTTTACAATACTTTGTTTGAGAAATCGATAGATAAGATTCTGAATCTTGATCATCATTTATTGATTTCATTATCGGCACCTAAGACATGTGAGATGTTTACAGTGTGTGTACCAACTAACGGAAGAGATATATAGTACATTGCAAGAGCAAGAACTAGGTTTCCCTTGGGCATTAATAAAGATTTCTGTCAATAACATGTGATTTCTTGTGATCCCTTGTACTTGGTACGGTTGACCCATCTTATCAAATATTTTTTTTCAAGGAAATTGCTTAAAGGAAGCCCTTAGTAACTATATGCAATATGTGTTCTCAAACAACACAAATCATTTTGCATCTCCTCTTACAAATATATTGTGTTTTGTGTGGAGCAACAAGGAAGAATTCAGTTATGATCATCCAAATAGAGGTCTCACAATTCCATGCAGTGAGGATGCATTTCTAAACTTGAAGTGGTGAATAAATTGTGCTAATAGAGACATAAATTAGTTGAGGCAAATTTTGTACCGGAGACACTTTCTTTTGTTATTAAGATTCTCTATTATGTTTCTTCCTTGTATTATTTTTAGAGAGGAGGAAAGGAGTTAGTAGAATGAGAAAACTATGACAAGTTTTTGAAACACTTTTAGCTTATGTTAAACCCAATAGGAATTCAAGTATATGCAGTAGATCTTATTCAAATTTCAGTTATTCTATAGCACTAGCAGGCTACCAGCTTTCGATGGGAACCAATTAAACTAATTGTGTTGGAGATGTTAATCAAACTTGTATAGTTGGTATTGCTAGCTTATTTTTGTTCATGGAAATTATAATTAGAATCCGGGTCTCTAATCTTATTTTGTGAGTCAAATTTGCTCCCATTGCTTCTAGTGTAAACTGTATTATTTTAGATGTGAAAGATGACATTTATCTTCTTATACGAATTCTCAATATCTACACCATAGATTTAGAACAAGTCATAAATTTGGAAAAGTCTGAATCTTTTGGAATCCAAATTTCTATCTAAACTAGAGTGACTATTAGGGATATCCTAGAGTTTTTCACCTAAGAAAATTTGAGAAAGGAACACTCTACTATAGAAATTGAAGTTGAATATAGAGAGTATAAATTCTTTTTATAGCTATTTTTGATTATTTTATTGATATTTAAAATATAGGTCCTAGTTTTTTCAACCCTTTTTTTCCATATAAAAAAATCTTTACCATATAATTCACCTTTAGAAAAATACCTTGGCCTCCTAGTTAGATGGGGATATTAAAGTGCAAATTTTATAGATTGGATTCAATATCCGTAGATTCGATCCGCAAGATTATCGGATCAGATCTGATTTTTACACTAATAGAATCGAGTTTTGAATTTTTGGTAAATATCCATAGATCTAAAAATACAAATAAAAATGTAAATAATTATAACCTAATCAGTTATAACCCTATTTTTGTTTCCCCTCCTAATCGGCGCTCCCCCTCACTGCCTTACTCCTTCTCTTCATGGTCATCGACCATTACTGCCCATCATCTGTGTTGTGTTGTTGGCGTCGTTGGAATCGTCGGTTACCTCACTGCCTCTCCTCAGTTGCCAGAATCGAAGCCCACTTCACTTCCTTTGCTCACTTCCGTGATTCATCATCGCGTGTGTTCCTCGTTGGCACCATGTCGATTCTTATCTTCTTCGTTTCCTGTGTTCCTTGATGGCACAACCTTGGTTCCCTGCTTTCCGATCTCGTCTCTGATTGCGTTCTACTTCCAATCGGGTTCTGCTTCGCTTTCTTTTCTTCAATCAAAACTTTTTTTTATTTTTTCCCTTCCCAAGCTATCTATACTACTTCAAAACCCTAAATATGTACTGCTTGTTTTTGTTAGAACCATATTTTTGGAGTCCATGTTGTGAGAATCGTGCAGAACCTTATCTTTTTTGGCACCTAAGCTCTTCCCCTACTCCCGAACTCCCTATTTTTTTAGACCTCATCAGTGATTTTTACGGCATCGGGATTAAGGTTTCAAACACACAGCCTCCCTCTTCACTCTCGTCTCTCGCATTCCCTCTCTCTCGCAGCAGTGCACCGCAGACGCAGCGGCGGCTTCTCCCTCTCACCGGCGAAGGCAGCGGCGTCTCCCTCACGTCTCTCTCCCTCAAAACCGGGATCGAAGTCCAACCAAGAGCCCAGAAAGCACCGGAATCACCGGTGGTGATGACGACTCGGCTCTCCCTCTCATAGCTTTCTCTCTCGTAGCGCAACCGAGAGTCCAGAAAGCACCGGTGGCGACAAGGCAGCAAGGCGAAGGCGTCTCCCTCTTTCACAGCCCTCCCTCGCGTCCCTAGCTCTCTCTCCCTCACGTCTCTCTCTCTCTTATAGCTGTGAAGGTGGCAAGGCGCGCTCGTGTCTCCTCTCTCAGGTCTGCGGCAGACGGCGGTGAGGTGCTCCTGTTCTATGCCGGAAAGGTCCTTGTCTGGTAAGCTATTTATTTATTTTTCTTAATTTTTCTTTTATTTTTCTATTTGTGAGGGATGATTGATGCTTTAATGATTCTGTTCTCTGTTTGGGGGAGAGACATTTGATAATTCTCTTTATTGATTTACTGATTGATATTATTGATTATTGATTTAAGTGATTATTGATTTAGATATTATGTTATTAATTCTAGGGATAGGTAATGAATGTTAAATAAGGAAGCTTGGGCTGTTTGAGTTGATTTTTTATTGTCTTAGCAAGCTGTACATCACTAAAGAAATTGGTCTCAAATCATGTTTTAGCAGGCAATTAATTTTGTTAATTTTTAAATGCAAGACAAACAACAAGCTACAATAGCATAGACCAGGTTATGATGTGCCAAAACCAAAATGCTATGAAAAACAAAGGATTGCAACAAAAGTACAATAATACGTAGGAGTTCTAATTAGAAAAGTGAGGAGAAAAAATAAATATGAATTTAACATCACATTTTTTAAGTTAATTTCAAATTTAAACTAACAAGTTTCACAAAAGGCATCATGAGCTAAACTCCGTTCCCTTAGTCATCCTTCTTAAAAACATTCTTTTCTAGTGGACTCACAAAAGGTATAGAACTATCAGATAAAGCCGCTGACTTAATAGATATACAGAAACGTAACTTCATCTGTGATGATCCTAAGCCTTTTTAGATCCTCATTTATTAAAAACTAGAGTGCTTCCTCGTTCAACTTCGTTTGCTACGCTGGTTGTGATTTCTCAATAAGCGGTTATTGTTCCTCTTAAATTTGGTATCTGTGGTACCGCTGCTCTTTATTTTTCCTTTTTCTTTCCAGTTGCTGGGTTCTTTCTTTCTCTGCTATAACTTCGAATAATGGGAATGGAGTAATGGGATTGAGACTCTACTGTGGGTGAATTTTGGAGGCTTGGTTCAACAAAATTTCGACGGTGAATGCGAGGGTAATTGTTGGTGCTTTTGCAAAATCTGCTTGATTAGGGTTTTAAAGAATATATGAATCAACAATGGTGGGAGAAGAAACTTCATTAAAGATTTAGTTGGTTCGGTAATGCAGATGATTCTCCCTTTTTTAGTTGGTTCTCTTTAAAAAGATTCCCCATTACCCCCCCCAAAACCCAAAAAATCTTTTGCATTTTGGTGCTTAACGTCGGAGTTCATTATAAAGATGGCTTTTTTTGTGCAAGAAAAGAAGGGTTTTCTTTTTTATTATTTTGTTACATTTTGATTATCTTGGGAATGAATTGGTTTTGGAAAAGTTGGTTTTTTTTATTTCCCCAACTATTTTTCTGTGATTGAATTACGGACAATTGAGATTTGCAATTTGATAGTTCTGGGATGCACAGTTTTCTCTCCTATTTTTATGGTTTGGACGTGAGTCTGGACTTTGAATTTATTTCAATTTTACGTTGCACAATGTATGTTTGAGCCTTTTGGGAAAAGAATTTTTCACAGAATGATATATGATTGACTTTTACAGCGTAGCAAAGTTAGTTGCATAATTGTTTCAGTTCTTTTGCGTTGAATTTTTTTACTATGTGGATCAAATAACATGTTGTCCCTTGAAAAAGTTGTGTAATGATTTATTGATGGTAAAATTGTGTGATAATGTCCATGGTGCTTATGATCCTAGAAAACTGAAACGTATGGAAGGGTAATATAGTTGGTTTTTTCTGTCCAATGTTATTGAAATGTAACGATATATGCAGCCTTATGAATTGTGATGAAGGATTTTAGTCCTTATGACCCGTTAAAATCATTATGATGAAGGATTTTAGTCCTTATGACGCGATTGGATATGATGATATATGTGGCCCTACAAAATTGAATTGTGGCAAAGTATCTTAGTCCCTGTGACTCGAGAAAATTGGATACAATGATGTGTGGTCCTATTAAATTGAATTGTGATGAAGGATCATAGTCCCTATGACCCAGAAAAATCGGATACAATGATGCGTGATCTTATGAAATTGAATTGTGGCGAAGGATCTTAGTCGCTATGACCCGACCCAAAATTATCGGATACAATGATGTGTGGCACTATGAAATTGAATTGTGGTGAAGTATCTTAGTCCCTATGACCCGAAGATATTGGATATGATGATATGCTTGACCCTTATGCTGCAAAATGATGTTATTTGGCATTTTTTAACACATGAATATTGAAGTTTGATGGTAAAGTTGACCCTTTTTTGGCTCCAGATGTGGTGAAGGATCTTTTGGCTTCAAAATAGTGTTTTCTTTCTCTGATGTTTTTTGTTCATGCTTTGAAAATTTAGCATAAAGTGAACAGTACCGTCTGGTTTTTCTTACTGCAAGTAACTTTGCATAAGCCGCCCACGCATTGAAAGATGTTTTAGATAATTTTTTTCTCGGAAATGTTATAGATAAACAGAAAATAATTGAGTGACTGAATTCATTGTTAATTAGTGTTTTACAAAATTTTGTGTGCAAATCATTGCTCTTATGGAATATATTCATGTCCAAAAAAAGAAAAAGGTTTGCTTTCGATTATTGGTGTTATTTTTTTATTATCTTGTGGAGGAGTTGGTTTCTCTTTATTTTCACAAATATTTTTGTTATTAAGGACAATTGAGTTTTGCCATTTGATAGTTTTGGGGATGGACTATTTTCTCTGTTATTTTTATGATTTGGATGTGACTTTAGAGTTTGAATTTATTTCAATTCTACCTTGCACAACGTATGTTTGAGCCTTTTGGGAAAAGAATTTGTAGCAGAATGATATACGATTGACTTTTACAGCATGACAAACTTAGTTGCAGAATTGTTTCAATAATTTTGTGATGATTTTTTTACTATGTGGATCAAATAACATGTCCCTTGAAAAAGTTATGTAATGATTTGTTGATGGTAAAAGTGTGCAATAATGTTGATGATGCTTGTGATCCTAGAAAACTGAAATGTGTGGAAGAGTAGTGTAGTTGGATTTTTCTCTCCAATCATATTAAAATGTAATAACATATGTGGCCCTATGGATTGTGATAAAGGATCTTAGTCCCTATGACCCGATAAAGTTGGAATGATGATATATGTGGCCCTGTGAGATCTGATTGTGAAGAAGGATCGTAGTACATATATGGTGATATGTGTGGCCTTATGAAGTTGAATTGTGATGAAGGATTTTAGTCCCTATGATCCGATTAAATCGGACACAATGATGTGTGACCCTACGAAATGAAATTGTGATGAAGGGTCCCTATGACCCAAAAAAATCGGATATGATGATATGCTTGACCCTTGTGCTGTTGCGAAATGATGTTATTCAGCTTTTGGCCCATTAACATTGAATTTTGATGGTATAATTGACCTTATGATATTGAAATATTTTTTAGGATCTTTTGGCCCCAATGTGGTTGAAATGCAGTGAGGGATCTCTTGGCTCCAAAATAGAGTATTCTTTCTCTGATGTGTCCTTGTTCATGTTTTGAAATTTATATTTATTAGAACATGGAACAGTGAAATCTGGCTTTTCTCACTACAAGTAACTTTGCATATATAAGCTGCTCAAGAATTGAAAGATGTTATATATATAAACAGAAAATAATTGAGTGATTGAATTCATTATCAATTTGTGATGGACTTTTACAACATGACAACTTAGTTGTAGAGTCATTTCAATTCTTTTGTGATGATTTTTTTATTCACTTACTAGTGGATCAAATTGAAATTTTGTCCTTTGAAAAAAGTTGTGCAATGATTTGTTTTGATAGTAAAATTGTGGGATCATGTTCATTATTCTTGTGAGCCTAGAAAAATGAAATGTGTGGCAGAGTAATATGTTTGAGCTACATGATTTTGCAAAATCAAATTGTGGTGATGTATGATATAGCTGGAATTTTCTATCCAACAATATTGAGATGTAATAATATATGTGGCCCTAAGAAATTGAAATTTGATGAAGGATATTAGTCCCAATGAGTGGATAAAATCGGATATGATGGTATGCCTGACACTTACGTTGTGGAATGATGTCATCTAGTATTGTTTACTCTAAAATATTGAAGTTTGATGGTATAGTTGACGATATAAAGTTGAAATGGTGAAGGATCTCCTGGTTCCACAGTAGAGTTTTCTTTCTCTGATGTGCTATGTTCATGCTTGAAATTTATTAGCACGGTCAAATATAGTTTTTCTCATGCAAGTAAATTTGCATGTATAGGCTGCTACTTTCTTCGAGAATTGAAAGATGTTATAGATATGAGTGAATTCATTGTCAATTTGTGTTGCACAAAAGAAAAAAAAAAGAACACATACTCTTTGAATTTGTCATTCTAATTCTCTATACTAATCTATTTCAACATGTATGCTAATCTATGTTAATCAATCTCATTTTGAGATTCTTCATCAATCTCAACTCAAGGGGAATTGTAAGACCTCCCGTGGGATGATCATATCCAAACTCTTCCTCAACTTCACTCAACTCTTAGAATGGAGGTTGGTTCAAATATGAAACGGGGATCACATAATGCTTTTGATTATCTCTGGCATACAATGCAAGATAACCCATTGGGCTCCTGCGGATTCTGAAATTGCTTGCTTAGAAAAGGAACGCTTTTGATTATCTCTGGCATACAATGTAAGATAACTCATTGGGCTCTTGTGGATTCTGAAATTGCTTGCTTAGAAGGATGCCTTTTCGATGACAGGAAAATGGAAACCCGTTTTTCTTGTGTATGATGGGAATGGAAAGAGCAATCGAAAGCTCTAGTGCTTAAGAAGAACGTGTTCAAGTATTGATCTTCAGATTGCCAGTGAGTTGTGTTGTGTTATTTATGAAGGCAAGAGAAATAATTGTTGAAGGGGGTTAAAAGATGGGGTCATGCATATGAAATCACGTGATGCTGTTTTAGAGTGCTAAGTGCATACCCACCTTCCCAAACAATGGCCAATAATAGATCATAATCATAGCCTCCTACATGTTAGTTCACGCAACTCAATGGTAAGGTGTAACAGCCAACTAGTATATATCTATGAGATAAATTTGAAATAACGTAAACACATCTATGCAAACTAAGTCTAATGTTGCACATGTTTCCCATTGTTTGAGAAGTTCCACATTATGTTGCCCCTGAAAAGTGAAGATCATATTATTGGCTCCGTATCATGTACCTTATTTTGGCTCACTCTTGTACTTTAAAATACTTTGTTTAAGACACCTGAGATGTTTACAGTGTGTCTACCAGCTAATGGAAGAGATATACAGTACATTGCAAGAGCAAGAACTAGGTTTCACTTGGGGATTAATAAAGATTTCTGTCATTAACACGTGATTTCTTGTGATCCCTTGTACTTGGTACGGTTGACCCCATTTATCAAATATTATTTCTCAAGGAAATTGCTGAAAGGTAGCCCTTAGTAACTATATGCAATATATGTTCTCAAACAACACAAATCATTTTGCATCTCCTCATACAAATATATTGTGTTTTGTGTTGATATTATAGTCAAACTCAGATGCTGTAGTTCCAAAGAGTAAAGGGAAATACACTTAGGGCCTTAGGCTTTTCCATTTTGGTTGGGTGGAAGCAGGTTTAATTGTGAATTGAAAATAAACCCGTGGTGTACCGAACAAATACAAATGTCTTTTCCAATTCAAGCCTAGTACACTATATGAGGATAATCGAGACCTGCATATATATCTATCTTTATTATTATGGCAACGATCCTCACGAGGTGCTAAATGCATGTGTTATTACTTATTAGTACACACATACAGTTTGTGTAACAAGAAAGAATTTAGTTATGATAATCCAAATGGAGGTCTCACAATTCTATGTAGTGAGGATGCATTTCTAAACTTAAGCTCTCAATTAAGTGGTGAATAAATTTAATATGAAGATGCAAATTTTGCACTGGAGACATTTTCTTTTGTTATTAGGATTCTCTATTATGCTTCTTCCTTGTATTATTTTTAGAGAGGAGGAAAATAGTTAGTAGAATGAGAAAACTATGATAAGTTTTTAAAACACTTTCAATATGAATTCAATTATATGCGGTAGATCCTATTCAAATTTCAGTTATTCTATAGCACTAGCAGGCTACCAGCTTTCGATGGGAACCAATTAAACTAATTGTGTTGGAGATGTTAATCAAACTTGTATAGTTGTTATTGCTAGCTTATTTTTGTTCATGAAAATTATAATTAGAGCCCGGGTCTCTAATCTTATTTCGGGAGTCAAATTAGCTCCCATTGCTTCTAGTGTAATACATTCTTTATTTGTTGATAACTATTATTTTTTTAGACGTGAAAGATAAGATTTACCTTCTTATATGAATTCTCAATATCTACATCATAGATTTAGAACAAGTCATAAACTTAGAAAACTTTGATATTTCTTTTGGAATCCAAATTTCTATCCGAACAAGGACGGCTGGAGTAGTTAGAACAAGAACTAGAGAAACAGTGAGAAGCGGAGAGAAACTTGAGGAGAGAGGTCGAGCAACGAAAAGAGCTTGAAGAAAAGCTCTTGAAATTAGAGTCCAATCTTCGAGGTTAGAGCTCTCGAAGTGACCGAGAAGATTCTCCCTTGGGGGGAGAAGATCCGTTCAGTGAAGACATAATGAGGGAAAAAGTTCCAAGGAACTTCAAAAGCCCCGATATGGACCTATACGACGGGAGCATCGATCCAAAGCATCATCTGAGTAATTTTAAAAGTCGGATGTACCTAGCCGACATCTCTGATGCTATTCACTGCAAAGCCTTTCCAACAACTCTGACAAAAGCAGCGATGAAGTGGTTCAATAGCCTCCCACCAAGGTCGGTCACCAATTTCGACGACCTATCGCGTAAGTTTCTTATGCGATTCTCAATCCAAAAAAGATAAAGTGAAGCACGCGTCGAGTCTCTTGGGAGTAAAACAGGAGGTCGGAGAACCTTTGAGGGACTACGTGGAAAAGTTCAACAAGGCGTGCCTAGAAATTCAAGACCTGCCTATAGTGGCAGTGATCATGAGCCTAGTAAATGGACTTCGAGAATGTCCTTTTTCCCAGTCCATCTCGAAAAGGCACCCGACTTCTTTGAGTGATGTACAACAAAGAGCTGAAAAATACATCAACATGGAAGAAAACGCTAGGCTACGAGAGTCAAGCTGGCGACGTGGGCATTCTCACTCATCAAAGAAAAAGGAGAGAGAGCCCAAGAAAAAAGAAGAAGTCGGGCCTAAAAGGCCCATGAGATATCACTCTTATACTTCTCTACGAATTTTCCTAGTCGATGTCTACAGAAAAATTTGTCACACTGAAAGGCTACCTCCCCTTAGGCCCATCAAGAACAAGAAGGGGGGAAGTCGTAGCGAATACTGTGAGTACCATAAGCTATATGGGCACTCAACAAATGATTGTTACGACCTGAAAAATGTGATAGAAAAGTTGTCCAGGGAGGGTCGGCTTGACAGATATCTCATGGAAAGGTCAGACCATCATGGCAAGAGGAAGCGAGATGAGGAGGATCGAAGAAATCTACCACCACAGGCCCCAGAAAGGCACATACATATGATCTCAGGGGGGTTTGCTGGAGGAGGTCTCACAAAGTCATCTCGCAAGAGGCACTTGAAGGAAGTCTACCAGGTCGGGGGCAAATTGCCCGATCTCCCAACCATCTCTTTTACCAAAGAAGATGAGCAGGGCATTGTTCCCGGACATGATGATCCGGTAGTGACTACCATGATTCTCGCTAATGTCCATCTACACAGAACTGTGGTGGATCAGGAGAGCTCGACTGACATCCTCTTCAAACCCGCATTTGACAAGCTGGGATTGGATGAAAATGAGTTAAGAGCATACGCTGATACCCTATATGGGCTAGGGGATACACCCATAAAACCACTGGGATTCATATCCTTACATACAACTTTTGGAAAGGGGATGAAATCCAAGACTCTAAGCATCGACTTCATAGTCATTGATGTGGGCTCAACCTATAACACTTTAATAGGCAGAACAACCCTAATTTAGCTTGGAGCAATGGTATCTATCCCCTTTCTTTGCATGAAGTTTCCAACATCAGAGGAAATTGCAACCATCAAGGGAGATCAAAAACTGGCAAAAAAGTGCTACAACAAAAGCCTAAACCTGAGAGGAAAAGGCAAGGAGGTTCACACCATTGAGCTCGGTGGAATTTGAGCTAAAGAAGAGTTATGACCACAGCCAGGGAGAAAGACTGAAGAAGTACAAGTTGGGAAGGAGGAAGGAAAGAGTACCAACATAGGAGCCAACTTGAAAGAAGACTCGAAGTAGAAGCTTATAAGGCTCCTACAAAAAAATTCCGACCTCTTCACTTGAAAAGCCTCTGACATGCCTGGAATAGATCCCGAGCTTATGTCGCACAAACTGTCGGTATACCCTGGATCATGACCTATTCAGCAGAGAAGATGGAAACTCGGACCTGAACGGGCTCAGGTAGTGGAAGAACAAATACAAGCCCTCTTAGAAGCCGGTTTCATCAGAGAGGTCAAATTTTTGGCTTGGCTGGCAAATGTGGTGCTAGTCAAGAAACAGAATGGTAAGTGAAGAATGTGAATCGACTACTGATGAGCGGATAATTTGTATACTTTTTGGCATTGTTTTTAGTATGTTTTTGGTATGATCTAGATAGTTTTTAGTATATTTTTATTAGTTTTTAGTTAAAATTCACTTTTCTGGACTTTACTATGAGTTTGTGTGTTTTTCTATGATTTCAGGTATTTTCTGGCTGAAATTGAGGGACCTGAGCAAAAATCTGATTCAGAGACCAAAAAGGACTGCAGATGCTGTTGGATTCTGACCTCCCTGCACTCGAAGTGAATTTTCTGGAGCTACAGAAGCCCAATTGGCGCGCTCTCAACGGCGTTGGAAAGTCGACATCCTGGGCTTTCCAGCAATATATGATAGTCCATACTTTGCCCAAGATTTGATGGCCCAAACCGGCGTTCAAAGTCACCTCAAGAAATCCCAGCGTTAAACGCTGGAACTGGCACCAAAATGGGAGTTAAACGCCCAAACTGGCACAAAAGCTGGCGTTTAACTCCAAGAAAAGTCTCTACAC
>NC_029777.3:83822764-83823425 GCF_000817695.3 Arachis duranensis
TTTTTCAATCAAATCTTTTTCAAAATTAACTTCTTTCCTTTTTCAAGGATACTTACTATCAATTAATGATTTGATTCAACATTTCAAGTATGTTGCCTTTTCTGTTGAGAAAGGTTTAATGTTTGAATCATATCTTTTCTTGTTAGTCAAGTTTTTAATTTTCAAAAAATCTTTTTTTAAAATGTTTTCAAATCATATCTTCTCAATCACATTTTTTTTAATCAATCATATCTTCTTAACCACATCTCTTTCAAAATAGTTTTCAATCAAATCTTTTTTATTTCTAATTTCAAAATCTTTTTCAAAAATCACTTGATTTCTTTTCCATTTTCATTTTCGAAAATTAAGTAATGCTTTTCAAAAATGTTTTCAAAATTTTTCACTTAATTTTCGAAAATTACTTCCCTCTTTCTCACATCCTTCTACTTATGGACTAACACTATTCCTTAATGCAAAAATTCAAACTCCATCTTCTCTGATAAGTTCGAGTTTTCTACTTCTGTCTTCTACTCTTCTTTTCCTCTGACACCTAAAGGAATCTCTATACTGTGACATAGAGGATTCCACATTTTCTTGTTCCCTTCTCTTTCTTATGAGCAGGAGCAAAGACAAAGGCATTCTTGTTGAAGCTGATCCTGAACCTGAAAGGACCTTGAAGAGA
>NC_029777.3:83828937-83861569 GCF_000817695.3 Arachis duranensis
TCTTCGTGGTATAGGCGAGAACTGATGTCGGCATTCAAGAGAATCCGGAAGGTTTAACCTTGTCTGTGGTATTCTGAGTAGGCTTCAATGACTGAATGACTGTGACGTGCTTCAAACTCCTGAGGGCGGGGCGTTAGTGACAGACGCAAAAGAATCGATGGATTCTATTCCGGCCTGACCGAGAACCGACAGCTGAATTCCGCGTGCTGTGACAGAGCATATGCAATCGCTTTCACTGAGAGGATGGGAGGTAGCCACTGACAACGGTGAAACCCTTGCTTAAGCTTGCCATGGAAAGGAGTAAGAAGGATTGGATGAAGACAGTAGGAAAGCAGAGAGACGGAAGAGAAGGCATCTTCATGCGCTTATCTGAAGTTCCTACCAATGAATTACATAAGTATCTCTATCTTTACCTTTGTGTTATTTTCGTTCATCACCATTACCATTTGAGTTTGCCTGACTAAGATTTACAAGATGACCATAGCTTGCTTCAATACTAACAATCTCCATGGGATCGACCCTTACTCACGTAAGGTTTATTACTTGGACGACCCAGTGCACTTGCTGGTTAGTTGTGCGAAGTTGTGTAATGCCATGGTATTGAGCTACCACGTTTTTGGAGCCATTACCGGGGATTATGAGAGTTGTGAAAAAGTATTGTTCACAATTTCGCGCACCAACTACACTGACCTGAACAAGGCGTGTCCAAAAGACCCATATCCACTTCCAAATATTGATACCTATTCCGAGGGTTACCTGAAACTGTAGGTCGATCTCGGACGAGATCTTCTGTCCTGGTCGGAGCTGTTGTGCCCGACTTGTTGAACTTGATAGTGGTGCTGATCCTTCATCCCCAGAGGGTGGGGGGTACCTGCAAGGGACTCCGATGCTTAAGTTAGCAAGGGTATTCAGCAGGTATTGAGAAGAATTAGAGTATAAGTTATACCTGAGTGCTCCAGTGTATTTATAATGGCGTAGAGTGACCTTCTTAGATAAGATAAGTTAGTTATCTTATCTTATCTTTATCTTATCTTCAAGTGGGGTCATCTTATCTTCAAGGGAACCGCCATTCTCTCTGTAGGCTTGGGCTGCCTTAGGATTTGGGGCGTGGTCCTCCATTTGGGCCCTTTTTGGGCTTTTCTGGTGATTTGGTCGAGCTCCTTGAGAAGAGGTCGGATTGTCCTGACCTGAAGAGGTCGGTCGCTTTGTCTGTAGAACATCTCAGGTCGGATAACTCGACGCGGGGTATGAACAGTGCCCCTGCTTGAGCTAGGTCTTTATTGGGAGGTTGAGTCTTAGTTTTTTAGGTCTTCGAACCTTCTCGAGTGAAACCGAACTCGAGCATTTTGTCGACTTTATCCTTGTGGAGTTCCTTTTTGAATGCAGAACGTTTCATTTCCTCTGAGAGCACGCACTTTTGTATTAGCGTCCTAGCCTCGGGAATGCGCAAGGGTTTAAATGCCCTCATTAATTGGTTTTCAATGCCCCGTTTCTTTTCTTTTATTTTGAACTTTACACACAGAAACGATTTTTCCTCTTCTCTGTAACTTCCCCTTTTCTTTCTCACTTTTCTGTTTTAGCCTGTTGTTCCGCCTTTTCGCGTCTTCTCCTTGCGACGTCGCTTGGTGATCGTAGGTGCCCTCTTTGTTTTCGACGACAGCTTTGTCTTCAACCTTGCCTCCGTACGCTTCTCCTTTTTTCAGGTTGGTTCATCTTCTCTTTTGCTTATGTTGTTTTGTTTTCCTGGTACAGTAGGGTTTTTACTTGAATAATTTTTTTTGGAAAGTTTTGAACCTTTTCGCATTTCTATGCTTTTGGTCACTGTGATTTCTGGTTTCTTCTTTTTCAGCGTTTCCTGAATGGTTGAAGCTTCTAGGGTTTCGCATGTTTGTTGCCCGTTTCTATATAGGTAGCTTGTTTGATTTTGAAGAAAGATTATGCCTTTGATAGTTTTTTCATTTGGCATGTTCTTGCTGTTGGGTAGACTGAAATTGTAATTTTGAGATGCGGCTTATTTTGATGACTTTATTTAGTTTGTGGCCTTTCCGAGTGTCGTTTTTGTTGAAATAGAGACTTTATCCTCTTGTTGGGACATGTAGAGATGTAGGTTTGTAGGTTTTCATGAGTCCTTATTCTGCCTCCAAAGGATGCCCCTAGAACTATTTTGGACTAGGTCCTGGGGTTTTCTTTTGTTGCTTTGCGTGGCTTCTTGACACCTATATGCTTTAGTTTTTGAGTTGTCTCCATTTATGCCCGAGTTATTTGATTGGTGTTCCGAGATGTTTTTGAGTAATCCAATCTTCTTTTCTTCTTGTAGGACTAGTTAACCATGTCTTCTCGCAAAAATATTGTTGAAACATCTTCCCAGGTCCCTGAGGGTATGGCCGATTGGGTGGATTCTATGGTCCTCTTGTGCGTCTCATTGGTTGACTCAGAGTTTTGTCAGCAACTTAGGCAGTTTCATAGGATTTTTGGCAACGGTAGTGATGAGAAGAATTATGAGCTCGTATCTCCAACTTCTGACCAAAGGGTTTGCTTTTCTACCCGGATTGCTGGAGAGCGCCCATTTTTCTATGCCTATGACTTCTTTTTTAGTCAAATGAATATTAATCTTCCTTTTACCCCTTTGAGACCAACCTATTATGGTCCTATAATGTAGCTCCATCCCAACTTCACCCCAATTCCTGGGGTTTTATGAAAATCTTTCAGCTGCTGTGTCGTGAGTTTGGTATCCCTACTTCACAATCTCTCTTCTTTTACCTTTTCGTTTTAACAAAGTCTGGTGTAGTGAAGAAGAAAGCTGCTTGGGTTTCTTTCCGAGCTTTCCAGGGAAAAAAGGTTTTTTCCGTGTTTGATGAGTCTTTTTGCGATTTCAAAAATTACTTTTTTAGGATCCGAGCTATTGAAGGAGCTCGGCCCTTTTTTCTGGATGAGAATGATGAGCCCACCTTTCCTTTAGAATGGCAAACGAATGTAGTGGTATCGAAATATTCATGGGAGATGTTAGATGAGGCTAAACAAGCTTTTGTGACTGTGCTGAAAGAAAACTGGGGGCAGCCTCCTCATCTCGACACAAAAATTTTTTTAGCTAACCCCTATCTCCTCCAAGCTGAGCTGGGTAGTGGTCAATTTTTCTATTGATTTTGCTTATCGTTTTGTCGAGTTTGTCTCTTGTGAGATTTCTGTCTGACTCGTAATTTGGTTTCCTGCAGTGACTTTTGTTTGCAGAGATGATTAAGAACAACGAATCCATGAAGGCTTTTAAAAGGGCAAGGAAGGCTATTGCAGCTCAGAATGCCTCAGCCAAGGCGGCCGGGGAGGGATCTTCTCAGGTTTCCTCTAAGCCTTTGGTTACAAGTTCTCTTGGGCCGAGGAAAGTTATCTCCACTCCTCGATTTCGTTTAATTGATCCTTTACAAGCTTCTGCTGGTACCTCCTCTCCTTCTGCCGCTCCTCCTCCCAAGAGACCTCGAACTGTCGAGCCTTTTAATCTTGGTGCTCCTGACTTTGATGCTGTTGGGTTTGTAGATCAACAGATTGCTCCCTATGGTGTCATGCCTACTGAGGATGTATCCATTCTTCGTCATTTAGACTTCATTACTCGGAGTGGTATTACACTGGCACACATGGGAGCGACTTTATGCCGGACTGCTCAAGATCTTCCTATCCATGCTACCAAGGCTTTTATGGAGGAGGCGAAATCGGAGTTTGACCGAATTAAGGGTTTGAAGGAGGAACTCAAGGTGAAAGTGGCGAAGCTGGAAAAGGAGTTGAAGGGGGAAAAGGCTCGGGCTATTGGTCTGGCGGCTGCTGTGCAACTGGCCGAGGATACGGCGTTAAAACATAAGGATAGCTATGTTACTACTTATAGAGAGATGATGGAGCTCAATGGTAGCTTGGAATCTGTTCGGGCTGATTATACCGAACTTCAAAGTCATCTTGTAGGCAGTGTTACTGCTGCTTATGAGAATCTGAAGGAGCAAGTTCGAGTTCTTGCGCCAGATCTCGACTTTTTCCTTTTTAGTCTGGACAACATTGTTAGGGTTGGTAAGATTGTCCCTGACGATCCTAATGATGATGATGATGATCGTCCTTCACTGCCCGCTACCAAGACCTTTGTTGCGCTGACTTCTCCGACTTCCACTGCTGAGATCCATCACCCAGAGGGGGAATCGGATTGCCAAATCTTGAACCGGGATAATGGGACGGTGGACGCGGTGCTTCTTCAGACTCGCCCTCCTTCACCCCGAGTTGATGCTGCTGAGAAGCCTTCGGATGTTAACTGAATTTTCTTCTTGCTCGTTGTAGATAGCCCGGCTTGTGGGCCTTTAAAACTCTTTATTTTGTAAATGATATTTTGATGACTGTTGATACCCTTTTAGTTGCTTTGTTTAGCAACTTAAAAAAAAGAGTAGTTTCCAAATTTTTCGGGGTTGCTTCTGGTGGCCTCTGAAGTTTGCCTTTTATCTTAACTAGCAGTTTTTATATCGGGCCTGCTTGCACTCGGCTTAGTACCTTTTCTAGGTCTTGGGAGCGGTTTAGAACTTTTTCTTTTGGCTGATCTCTCTGGATTGGCTTGTTTTCTTTGATGCTATTTTCAGCAATTTGTTTTGTCCTTTGGTTCGCTGTGGTTGCTGATTTTGTTACGTTGATTTGTCTAAAGAGTTGTTAGCGACCCTCTTTTAGGGGTTACTTTTGCAAAGTTATGTTTCGGGCTGGCTTCGTCTAGTCGGGCCACGTCGAGTTACTTTGTAATCCTCTTTTTGGACTTTTGTTCAGGTCTCTTTCAGGGATTACCTTTGTAGCTTTATCTTTCGGGCCAACTTTGTTATGTCGGGCCCTGTCGAGTTACTTTGTAATCCTCTTTCTTGGACCCTGTTCGGGTCTCTTTCAGGGATTATCTTTGTAATTTTATCTTTTTGGACTGACTTTGTCATGTCGGACCCTGTCGAGTTACTTGGTAATCCTCTTTCTTGGACCTTGTTCAGGTCTCTTTCAGGGATTACCTTTGTAGCTTTATGTTTTGGGCCGACTTTATTATGTCGGGCTCTGTCGAGTTACTTGTTAATCCTCTTTCTTGGACCTTGTTCAGGTCTCTTTCTTGGACCTTGTTCAGGTCTCTTTCAGGGATTATCTTTGTAACTTTATCTTTTGGGCCGACTTTGTCATGTCGGGCCACGTCGAGTTACTTGGTAATCCTCTTTTTTGGACCTTGTTCAGGTCTCTTTCAGGGATTACCTTTGTAACTTATTTGTAGGAGTCCGACTTTCATCATGTCAGACTCTTCTAAGTTATAGTAATCCTCTTTTATAGGGCTGGCCAGCCTCTTTCTAGGGCTTTACTTATAACTTTGGTTATTGTAGCTGGTCTGACTTCTTTATGTCGGCCAGTCTTTAAGTTATTTTATAGCAATCCATTTTATTAGGACCTCGTCAGGTCCTTTCTATGGATCACTTTCTATAACTTCTTGCATTATTCTATTTTCATCTTTGCCGATTTTGTAGAGTTTGGTTTTTAACCCTTATTTGGTCGACCTTTTAATGAATTTGGTTTTCATCTTTGGTCTTTATCGTGATCGCGCAGTGAATTTGATTTTCACTTTCTGTCGATCTGTAGCTTTATAATCGGACGATGAATGTTTCAGAATAATGCGGCTTGAGCGTTTGTAGAAAATCTAAACAACTTTTATTAAAAGAAAATGCAAATATATACATGCGGGGGGTTAATTTTCTAAGTCGGGTGATTCGTAGGTCTTGGCTTGACGCCTCGTTAAAAAACCTTTTCAGGAAAAAGAGTGCGCCTTGTCCAAGGTCCTTTATCATCCTTAACTATAGTACCTTCTTAGGTTGCAGGCGTGCATGACCTAGGAAGCTCTCGCCCGTCGAGTTCGAAAAGCCTGTAGTAGCCCTTTCCCAACACTTCTATGACTCGGTAGGGTCCTTTCCAATTTGCTGCCAGCTTTTCTTCTCCAGGTCGAGTTGTTCCAATATCATTTCGGATTAGGATAAGGTCGTTCTCGGTGAAAACTCGCTGTACTACCTTTTGATTGTATCTTGCAGCCATTCGTCGTTTTAATGCTTCCTCCCTGATCCTTGCTCTTTTCCGGACATCCGGGAGTAGGTCGAGTTCTTCCTTTTGAATTTGGGAGTTGGCTTCTTCACTATAGTGGACCACTCTTGGCGACCTTTTTTCGATCTCCACTGGGATCATTGCCTCCATTCCGTATGCTAATCAGAAGGGTGATTCCTTTGTGGTGGAGTGTGGCGTTGTTCGATATGCCCATAGGACTTGTGGGAGCTCCTCGGCCCAGGCTCCCTTTGCGTCCTGTAACCTCCATTTCAGCCCGGCCAGTATGACTTTTTTGGCAGCTTCTACTTGTCCATTGGCTTGTGGATGTTCTACGGAAGTGAATTGCTGTTTTATGTTCAAGTCGGCCGCTAGCTTTCTGAAGCCTGCATCTGTGAACTGGGTACCATTGTCTGTGGTGATGGAGTATGGAACCCCGAACCTCATGACGATGTTCCTATATAGGAATTTTCGACTTCTTTGAGCAGTAGCATTAGCTAGAGGTTCTGCCTCGATCCATTTTGTGAAATAGTCTATCCTCACTATGAGGAATTTGACTTGTCCTGATCCCTACGGGAAGGGTCCGAGAAGGTCGAGTCTCCATTTTGCGAATGGCCAAGGTGAAGTTATGCTGATGAGCTCCTCTGGTGGGGCGATGTGAAAGTTGGCATGTTTCTGACATGATGGACATGTCTTTACAAACTCTGTGGCTTCCTTTTGTAGAGTTGGCCAGTAAAACCCTGCGCGAAGTACTTTTTTGGTGAGTGCCTGTGCTCCTAGGTGATTGCCACAAATGTCACTGTGTACTTCTTCTAAGACTTCCTTTGTGTTAGAAGTCGGTATGCATTTTAACAATGGTGTTGAAATCCCTCTTTTGTATAGAGTATTGTTTATGATAGTGTAGTATTGTGCCTCCCGTTTCAACCTTTTTGCTTCCTTTTCTTCTGTGGGAAGTGCTTCTATTTTGAGGTAGTTAATTATGGGAGTCATCCATCCTTGATCTTGACCTGTTATGGTCAGGACTTTTTCTTCTTCCGAGATTGATGGATTTTGTAGAATTTCTTGGATGAGGCTTCTATTGTTGCCTCCTGGTTTGGTGCTGGCTAGTTTTAAGAGTGCGTCAGCTCAGGCGTTCTGTCCTCGGGGTATATGACGGATCTCATATTTTCTGAGTTGTCCAAGCTATTCCCTGGTTCTGTCCAAGTACTTTTTCATAGCGGGGTCTTTGGTTTGATAGCTTTCTGTTATTTGCGAAGTGACTACCTGTGAGTCACTGAAGATGATAAGCTTTTGAGCTCCAACCTCCTTAGCCAGCTTCAAACCAGCTAGCAGTGCCTCGTATTCCGCTTGGTTGTTTGAGGCATGGAACCCAAATTTGAGGAAGAGTTTGATTTGGGTTCCTTGGTCGCTTTCAATTATCACACCCGCGCCGCTTCCAGCTTTGTTTGAGGACCCGTCCACGTAGAGATTCCATTCTGTGGAGGGGTTTTTGGTGTATCTGTAAATTCTGCAATGAAGTCGGCCAGGTATTGTGATTTGATGGCTGTTCGAGCTTCGTATTGAAGATCGAATTCGGACAACTCAACTGTCCATTGCAAGATTCTGCTTGCCAGGTCTGTTTTCTGTAAGATCTCTTTTATGGGCTGGTTGGTCTGGACCCTGATAGTGTTGGCTTGGAAGTATGGGCGAAGTCGCTGAGATGTTAGTATGAGAGCGTAGCCAAACTTCTCTGGTAGTTTAGCTCGGCTCCCTGTAGCGCTTTATTGATGAAGTATACGGGTTGCTGCCCGTTGTCGTCTTCTCAGACCAGTGCGGAGACTACTGCCCGACTTCCTACTGCGAGGTACAATATGAGTGGTTCTCCTTCCCGTGGCCGAGTTAGGATAGGTGGCTGTCCCAGGAACCTTTTGAAATCTTGGAAGGCTTGCTCGCACTCCGTTGTCCATTCAAACTTCTTTCCATTCCTTAGAGTGGCGTAGAAGGGGAGAGATCTTATTGCCGATCCGGCTAGAAATCTGGACAAGGCTGCCAACCTTCCGTTGAGTTGTTGTACCTCTTTGACACAAGTTGGACTCTTCATGTCGAGTATGGCCCGGCATTTATCCGGGTTTGCCTTGACTCCTCTCTACGTGAGCATAAAACCCAGGAATTTGCCAGCTTCTAATGCGAAGGTGCATTTTGCGGGATTGAGTCGCATGCCATGCCGTCTTATAGTGTCGAACACTTGGGTTAGGTTAGACAATAGCGTCTCTTCCTTTTGTGTCTTTATTAGCATGTCGTTTACGTAGACTTCCATGATTTTTTCGATGTGATCTGAAAAGACCTTATTCATTAATCTCTGATAAGTAGATCCCGCATTTTTAAGACCAAAAGACATGACGATGTAGCAGTAGTTTACTTTTGGGGTTAAGAAGGAAGTTTTTTCTTGGTCGGGTGGATACATTGGGATTTGATTGTATCCTGAATATGCGTCCATAAACGAGAGGTATTTATATCCGGAGGAGGCATCGACCAGTGCGTTGATACTTGGGAGTGGATAAGGATCTTTTGGGTAGGCTTTGTGGAGGTCGGTGTAGTTAGTGCACATTCGCCACTTTTCGTTTGATTTTTTCACCAAGACGAGGTTAGCAAGCCATAGTGGGTATTTGACTTCTCTTATGAATCTTGCCTCCAGTAGAGCTTGTACCTGCTCTTCCACAGCTTGAGAGCGTTCTGGTGCGAGCTTTCTACGCCTCTACTGTACTGGCCGAGATCCTGGGTAGACTGCTAGCTTGTGGCACATTAACTTAGGATCTCTGTCTGGCATGTCTGCGGCCTTCCACGCAAAGAGGTCGACGTTATCTCGTAAGAACTGTATGAGTGACTCTTTTATGTCTCCTTTTAGGATTGTACCGATATTGGTCGTTTTGTCCGAGGTGTCCTCGATCTGAACTTTCTCTATTTCACCTTCAGGTTGTGGGCGGAGTTCTTCCCGCCTCTGAACTCCACCGAGTTTGATTGTGTAGAATTCTTCTCCTTTGCCTTTGAGGTTTAGACTTTCATGGTAACATCGGCGTGCCGTCTTCTGGTCTGCCTTTATTTTGGCTATCCTTTCTGTAGTTGGGAATTTCATGCATAGATGCGGGGTCGAGACTATCGCGCCGAGCTGATTCAATGTTGTCTGACCTATTAAGGCGTTGTAGGCTGAACTTACGTCGACCACGATGTAATCTATCTTGAGTGTTCCTGACTGGTTTCCTTTTCTGAAGGTCGTGTGTAGCGAGATGTATCCAAGCGGTTAAACCGGGGTGTCTTCTAGTCCGAACAGACTGTTCAGATATGCTCTCAGTTCTTTTTCTTCCAAGCCGAGTTTGTCGAAGGCAGTTTTGAACAGATTGTCGGCGGAGCTCCCTTGGTCTATGAGTGTGCGTTGGAGATTTGCGTTTGCCAGTATAATAGTGATGACTATGGGATCGTCGTGTCCTGAGATGATACCAGATGCGTCTTCTTTGGTGAAAGTAATCACTGGGATGTCGGGTGCTTCCTCTTTTCCTCCAACATGGTATACGTCTTTAAGATGTCTTTTGCGAGATGATTTAGAGATTTCTCCCCCTGCAAATCCGCCGTGTATCATGTGAACATGTCTTTCTGGTGTTCGAGATGATCGCTCATTTTTTCCGACATCTTCTGCTCTTCTTCTTTTCCTTTGTTCATCGTCCCGGGTGGCTATATACCGATCTAGCTTTCCCTCTCTTACTAGTTTTTCTATGATATTTTTTAAATCGAAACACTCATTGGTGGAATATCCACGGATTTGATGATATTCACAATATTCAGCTCGATTTCCTCCCCCTTTTTTGCCCTTGAGCGGTCGAGCTGGAGGTATTTTTTCATTGTTGCAAACCTCTTTGTAGACATCCACAAGAGACACCCGAAGGGGGGTATAATTGTGGTATTTTTTATTTTTTCTTCATGTCGATCTTCCTTCTTTTTGGACTCTTTGTCCTTATCCCGAGAGGTGAATCCAGATTTCGAGGTCTCTCCTAGTCGAGAGTTTTCCTCCATGTTGATGTACTTCTCCGCTCGTTCTTGTACTTCATCTAGAGATATGAGATGTTTTTTCAATATAGATTGACTAAAAGGTCCCTCTCGCAAGCCATTGATGAGGCCCATAATGGCAGCCTCTGTTGGTAGGTTCTGTATGTTGAGGCATGTTTTATTGAACCTTTCCATGTAGTTGCAGAGAGTTTCTCATTCTCCTTGCCTGATTCCTAGTAGACTTGGAGCGTGCTTAGCTTTGTCTTTTTGGAAGAAGAATCTGGCCAAAAAATTTTTGGCCAAGTCGTCAAAACTCGAGATGGATTTAGGAGGTAGATTGTCGAACCACTTAATTGCTGTCTTTGTCAAAGTAGTTGGAAAGGCTTTACAACGAACTGCATCTGAGGCATCGGTAAGGTACATTCTACTTCTGAAATTGCTGAGATGATGGCCGAGATCTGTAGTGCCGTCATATAAGGTCATATCTGGGAGTTTAAACTCTTTTGCGATTTTGGTCTTCATGATCTCCTTGGTGAATGGATCTTGTTCCTTGCAGGAGCTATCCTCAGGAGAGGATCAGTTGGCTTTGGTCTTGATATCGGCTTCAAGTTTTAAGAGCTTCAAGTTTTAAGAGTTTGTAGGTCTTTCTCGGCCTCTCGTTGAGGTAGGTCTTCTTCTTCAAGTTGTTTTAAACGGTCTTGAAGTGCATCCATGGCTCCCGCGTTTGGAGAGTCCTTTTTGTTATTAAGTTGGGAAGTATCCTTTGGCGTGGTGTCCGTGTTTTTGTGCGGTGTTCTATCCTCTATATCCGAAGTGTGGTTGTTGTCATGGTCGTCCGCCATGATGATGGGATGACTTCCAGGATCCCCAACAATGGCGCCAATGTTCCGAGGGTTACCTGAAACCGTAGGTCAATCTCGGACGAGATCTTCTGTATTGGTCGGAGCTGTTGTGTCCGACTTGTTGAACTTGGTGGTGGTGCTAATCCTTCGTCCCCGGAGGGTGGGGTGTACCTGCAAGGGACTCCGATGCCTAAGTTAGCAAGGGTATTAAGCAGGTATTGAGTAGAATCAGAGTATGAGTTATACCTGGGTGCTCCAGTGTATTTATAATGGCGTAGAGTGACCTTATAAGTTAGTTATCTTATCTTATCGTTATCTTATCTTCAAGTGAGGTCATCTTATCTTTAAGGAAACTGCCCTTCTCTCTTTAGGCTTGGGCTGCCTTGGTAATTGGGGCGTGGTCCTCCATTTGGGCCCTTTTTGGGCTTTCCTGGTGATTTGGCCGAGCTCCTTAAGAAGAGGTCAGATTTTCCTGACCTGAAGAGGTCGGTCGCTTTGTCTATAGAACATTTTGGATCGGATAACTCGACCCAGGGTATGAACAATACCCTAGTAGATTCTAGCTCGGGATATCAATACTTGTCGTTTATGGATGCATACTCGGGATATAACCAAATTTCGACGTACAAGCCGGATCAAGAAAAAACATCTTTCCCCACTCCTTGAGCGAATTATTGCTATGTGGTTATGCCTTTTGGGTTAAAAAATACAGGAGCCACATATCAAAAGATGATGAATAAGGTGTTTGCACCTCACCTTGGAAATCTAATGGAAGTATATGTAAACGACATGTTAGTAAAAACCAAAGATGAGGCCGACCTTTTGACTGACCTCTCGCAAGTCTTCAACACCATTAGGACGCACGGGATGATATTAAATCCCGCAAAGTGCACCTTCGCGGTGGAGGCTGAAAAATTTTTAGGGTTTATGCTAACACAAAGGGGGATTGAAGTCAACCCCGACAAGTGTAGATCAGTCCTAGAAATGAAAAGCCCGACTTGCTTAAGGGAGGTCCAGCAGCTAAATGGCTGACTTGCAGCCCTTTCCAGGTTCTTGGCAGGATCAATATTAAGATCCCTACCACTTTTCTCCCTACTAAGAAAAGGATGCCAATTCGAGTGGACTCTTGAATGCAAAGAAGCCTTCCAGGAGTTCAAAAGGTTTTTGAGCCAACCTCCCATTCTGACCGACCTAAAGTCAGGGAAGAACTCATCCTGTATTTGTCCGTAGCTGACAAAGCTGTAGCATCAGCTCTAATACGGGAAGACTAGGTCAGGCAACATCTAGTATATTTCACCAGCAAGGTTCTACAAGGCCCCGAGTTAAGGTATCAAAAACTTAAAAAGTTTGCGTATGCCTTAATAGTAGCGTCTCGAAGGCTATGACCTTATTTCAAACTCACACAATAAGAGTTCGAACGAACCAGCTCATGAAGCATATTCTTCAAAAAATAGACATTGTGAGCAGAATGTTTCAATGGGCTATATAGCTATCCGAGTTCGATCTCAAGTATGAAACTCGGACAGCAATTAAACCCCAATGCCTCACTGATTTTGTAGCAGAATATGGAGGAGATCAAGAAGAAGCCTCCACAGCTTCGAAACTATATGTGGATGGCTTTTTCAACAAAATCAAAAGTGGTACGGGCATAATATTGGCAAATTAAGAGGGAACCAAAATAGAGATCTCCCTCAAATTTGAATTTCCGGCTCCCAATAATCAGGCAAAATATGAAGCCTTGATCGTCAGGTTGAAGCTAGCAGAGGAAGTCGGTGCGACCAAAGTAGACGTGTTCAGCGACTCTCAGGTGGTGACCTCTCAAATCAATGAGGAGTATCAGGCTAAAGACCCCAATATAAAGAGGTACTTGGACAAAATCTTGGAACATCTTAAGCGGTTCTCAAATACCGAGGTCAAACACATAACTCGGGACCTCAACAGCAGAGCGGACGCCCTCTCTAAGTTAGCAAGTACCAAGCTAAGAGGAAATAATAGGAGCCTGATTCAAGAAATTCTCCAGGAATCCGCTGTCATGAAAATAGAGGCTAAACAAGATGTCCTTGAAGTATCCGAATTAGACCTCGAATGGATGAACTCACTAATCGAATACATAAAATTTGGCATTCTATCCAAGGAGGAGAAAGAGGCCGAGAAAATCCGGAGGGAAGCACAGAGCTACACCTTGGTAAAGAATATCCTCTACAAAAGAGAAATATCCATACCATTGTTGAAGTGTGTCCCGACCTCAAGGACGACGGAGGTCTTAGAGGAAATACACAATGGTATTTGTGGAAATCACCTCGAAGCAAGGTCTTTGGCTAGGAAAGTTGTCCGAGCCGGGTTCTATTGACCAACCTTGCAGAAAGATGCCACCGAGTTTGTAAAAAAGTGTCAGCCATGCCAAATGCATGCAAACTTTCACCTCGCTCCCCCCGAGGAAATCATCAGCATAACTTCTCCATGACCTTTTGCAAAATGGAGATTGGACCTACTCGGACCATTCCCCCAAGCACCTGAACAAGTGAAGTACTTAATAGTGGGAGTGGACTACTTTATGAAGTGGATCAGAGCCATTGGCCACTATCATAGACTAGAGGAGTCGAAAGTTCCTCTACAAGAATATCATTACAAGGTTTGGAGTTTCCCACTCCATCACCACTGATAATGGTACCCAGTTCACCGACTCCACGTTTAGAAACCTGGTAGCCAGCATGAAGATCAAACATTAGTTCACCTCGGTTGAACACCCACAAGCAAATGGGCAAGCTAAGGCAGCCAACAAAGTTATACTGGCCGGGTTAAAGAAAAGGTTGCAAGATGCAAAGGGAGCCTGGGTTGAAGAACTCGCTCAAGTGTTATGTGTCTATCGGACTACGCCTCAGTCTGCAACAGGAGAAACACCCTTCCAACTTGCTTATGGCATAGAAGCCATGATACCAGTTGAAATCAACGAGTAAAGTCCAAGGGTGGGGTTCTATGATGAAGTCGACAACATTCAGGCACATAAAGAAGAACTAGAATTACTCCCTGAAGTCTGAGAACAAGCCCAGATAAGGGAAGCAGCGCTGAAGCAAAAGATGACAAACAGATACAACAAGAAAGTCATTCGAAGAACCTTCACCTTAGACGATTTGGTCCTGATTAGAAATGGCATCGGTGTTAACAAGTCGGGTGAAGGAAAGCTCGCTGCTAATTGGAAAAAGGGCCATATAAGATAAGCGAGGTCCTAGGAAAGGGATATTACAAAGTATCCGATTTGAGTGGTGCCGAGCTCCCAAGGTCGTGACATATTTGTAACATGAAGAGGTACTATAGCTAGAAGCGAACTCCACTCCCTGATGTACTCTTTTTTCCCGACTTCACGGTTTTTTTCCAGAAAAGGGTTTTCCTAAAAGGAGTTTTTAACGAGGCATCAAAGTGGAGGCTAAGGGTTAATAACTCTTAAAATCCTTTAGTAGCTAAGAGCAAAAGCTACCTACATCAAAAAATAAATATTTATTTTATTTCTCTATAATTCCATTACTATTACCATTATTCTACGAAACGCACCAACTTAAACTCGAAAAAAACGTGAAAATCTCATGCCCGACCTAAGTGGTCAGCAGGATAAAACGACGAGGTACAAGTCGGTGTAAAGAGGTTACAAAAGACGATCATGATAACTCGAGAAAATTTCGACCTACTAATCGAAAACCCGAGAAGAATTGAAATGCATCACAAAAATAACCTAAGTCATGAGAACAATTCAAAATAAGCAAAACTTGAATTTGTGAGGAATACAAAAGAGATAAGAAAATCTATCAAAGGACAAAAAGCAAAGGCTGTTTAGAGTCCTCGGAAAATCTTACAGTAACTTAGACAAAAACAGCTTGCTTAGTAAAAAAGATTTTTTCACAAAAACCTTATAAACATCACAGCAAAGCATGCACACACAAAATATTTCTCAAAAGCCCTTATCCAAAAAATGGTGAATTAAAAACGCAATTTTTTGTTAACGACCGTGAAAAGGTCGAAAAAAGAGTCAAGTACAACCACCACAAACACATAAAAGATAAATTGTTTAAAGAGGGGCCCACAAGCCAGGCCCTAAGTAGCTCAAATCAATTGGAAGGAGGATTAGAATCACCAAGAGGAAGGGAGTTCGGATCTGCAGCAGGGGAGGTAGGAGCGGTCTCTTCGACAGCAGTGGTCGGAGTTTCTGAAGACGTCGGCAGGAATCCCTCCTGCTGCTCCTCATGAGGAGGAGACTCAACAACCCTTTGTCCCCCGAGTCTTTAGTTTGGAGTCTGTCTCAGGACGAGGAGGGGAGACAATAGCTCCATCAACAATAATCTTGTCGGGATGGAGAGGAGAAAGGTCAAAGCCAGGAGCAATAACTCCGACTTGTTCCTTAAACCCCCTCCAAGCCTCCTCCGAGCTTTCAACAATTGAGTCCTCCAACTCTGATAAACTTCCCGACCTTTCTCCAGCTCCCATTGAAGATTAATATTTTCAGAAAAGACCTTGACATAGTTCTACTCTGTCTTCTCCTTTAGGCCTTCTGCCATGGCACACTGACCCATTAGCTTCTTCTCCCTCTCCTGAAGCCGAGTCAGCTCATCCTTCATCCAGGCAACCTCCTCTTGGAGCCGCTTCTCTTCCCCTTGATATAAGACAATCCTCCTCTCAAGTTCCTCTACAGTCCTTTGGGAAGAACCCAAGAAATTTAAAGGAGTTTTGTCCAAAATATCAAGGAGAGCAGTGCAGACTCCAGCAGTTCGAACGCCCTCCCAAACCATAATTTGAAGATAATTTCGAAGGGAAGCATCATCCATAGCGATTTCGCTATGAGGAAAAATGTGCTTCCGAGCGAATTTGGGATGGGGGGATAGGAGGAGGAAGAGGAGAAGCAGAGGCAGAGGTTACCAAAATAGGGCGAGAGGAGGTCCCCGAATCATGAATAGGAGGAGGAGAAACGCCAACAGCCCCAATCTTAGCCACATTGGTTCGGGCACGAGCTCTTCTCTTGGCATCCTGGACTTTCTGGTAGGAAGCACTGGATCCACTCTTCACCATTTCTGAAAAGAAGAAACAAGCAATTAGTCTACAAGTCGGAAAACATCACAAGTCGGAACCTTCAGAAACGACTACAAAATCTACCTAGTTGGGTCCGCACAAAACTCAAGAGACCCCAGAAGAAACTTCTTGGTATCCAGATTAGGGGCTTTTCCCCAAGCTTCTGGGAAAAACCCCACTATGGCCTCCTCAATCTCGTCCAAATCATCCAGGCCATACTTCTCGATAGGGGAGGCCTCCATCCAATAAAGAGGAAATCAGGGATAATTGCTCTCATCAAGAAAAAAAGGATAGTGACCCACTACAGCTTGGACTTTGAAGAAAAAGTTTTTAAAGTCATGGAAGGATTCGTCAAAAATAGAAAAGACTTTCCGACCCTGAATAGCCCGGAAAGACACCTATTGTTGCTTATTAGTTTGAGCACTAAATGGCTTTGGTCAGATGAAAAAGATCTTTAAAGAAGTCGAAAATTCTAGCTCTCGGCTGACAAGTTGGTAAATTTTCATAAAACCCCAAGAGTTGGGGTGGAGCTGGGTAGGAGCAACTCGGCAATGAGACAATACCCTCATTTCAAAATCAGAAAAAGGCAGAAAAACTCCCAGACGGGTGAAAAGGCAATCATACATAAAGAAAAAAGTGAGGGTCAGAATGAGCAACTCTCCCGAAACAAACCTGGTCTTCAGGACCCGGGACTACCAACTCGTATTTTTGCTCATCAACCTCATCGCCACAAATCCTATGGTGGGTGCGAAGGTCGGTGATATAATCAGTGTCTACTAAAGGATTTTCTTCCAATACGGTATCGTCTACCCATCTCGAAAGGGACTCAGGGATGTGGGAAGACATTTTTCCAACAAAAAAGAAGTAGGTATAAAAGTGATAAGACCTACAAAAAAAAAGATAATAAAAAACGGGGCTCCTAAAGACAAAGTAGCCTTTCTCTAAAAAAGCAAAATAAGGAATAGAATTGCCAAACCGACTAATAGACTTACAAAGGTACTAACACCTCGAACAGGGAATCGTAAAAGCATGAAAAAACTCCTCCAACATGCAAAGCAAAGCATAACTGATAGAAGAAGATATAGAAGGGACTAACCTTTGTAGACTTAAAGAGGAGCAGGCACAGTAGCAACGAAGCACTCCGAAAAGGAAGGCTAAAGAATTTTTCTTTTGAATGAGAGAGAACAAAGAGTGTAGGCAAGAAGCTTCAGAAGACGAAAGAAAAACAGAGAAAAGAGAGGGAAAAAGTATTTATAACACGCTAGGGGCACAATGGTAAATTGATGCGATCATTAAAGAAATGCGCCGTTACCAATGTAACTTCCCCCGCATGTAAATACAAAACCCCAAATGACGCGACGTTTGATTAGACAAGGCGGTTAAAGAAACCTAAAATCACGTCGGCTCTAAACCAAAAAACACGTCGGTTCTCAAACAAATCCGAGCTCAATTAATACTCGAATCCAACTCATAAGCAAAGAGATCGGACTCGAGTAGGGGCACTGTTCATGTCCTAACCCAACACTATGGTCCAGGCCCAAATAAACCAAAAAGGCCCAATCTAAAGATTGGTCTTCACCACTCACCCGATCTCTTCCAAAGAGGTCGGGTTCGACAGAGACTCCTCCCCAAAGAGGTCGGGATCGAGGTGAGCTAGCAGGTAACACTTATTCAAATAAGTAACTGCCCCTGAAATCTCTCAACCCACTTCTAGAAGTCATATCTCAACAACCCTAAGATAAAGAGATGGTTATCCACCTTCAAAAGTGGAACTACTCCAACGGTGGTTATTGGATCACCACTATAAATACACTGATACCTCTCAGGTATCTCTAAGTTTCGATACTCTCCAAACCTGCTAAACCCCTAGCTAACTTAGGCATCGGAGTGTCTTTGCAGGTACCACACCCCATTCCTCAAAAACACACAACTCGGACGGCGGCTCCCGAACGTGAACAAGTCGGAGACTACCTTCCATTGACACTTGGGCCAATCCTTCAAGCCCAAACCACCTATCTCAGGTTACCTACGTAACAATTATTTTATTGATATTTAAAATATGGGTCCTAATTTTTTTAATCTCTTTCATCCCATAAAAAAAAAATTATAAACTTACATCGTTACCATATAATTCACCTTTGGGAAAATACCTTGGCCTCCCAATTAAATGAGGAATATCAAAGTGCAAATTTTTGAAATGAATGGAGAAAAATGTTATCGGGAAGACAGAAAATAAGGATGAATATAGAGTGAATTCAATCTGCAAACCCTGTAGTGTTTATTCAAATCCGATCTAAAAGTTGCAAAAAGAGATCAAATCTACAAGATTATTGGATCAGATCTGATCCGTACACTAATTGGATCGGGTTGTGAATTTTAGGTAGATACTCCTAGATATGTAGATCTAAAAAAATAAATAAAAATGTAAATAATTATAATCTAATCAGTCATAACCCTATTTTTCTTTCCCCTCCCAATCGTTGCTTCCCCTCACTGCCTTACTCCCTTTCTTCACGGTCACCGACCATTACTGCCCATCATCTGTGTTGTGTTGTTGGCGTCGTTGGAATCGTCGATTATCTCACTACCTCTCCTCAGTTGCCAAAATCGAAGCCCACTTCACTTCCTTTGATCACTTCCCTGATTCTCTATCGTGTGTGTTCCTTGTTGGCACCATGTCAATTCTTATCTTCTCCGTTGCCTGTGTTCCTTAATGGCAAAACCTTGGTTCCCTGCTTTTCGATTTCGTCTCTGATTGCGTTCTACTTCCAATCAGGTTCTGATTCGCTTTTCTTTCTTCAATCAAAACTTTTATTTTCCTAAGCTAGCTATACTACTTCAAAATCTTAAATATGTATGGCTTGTTTTTGTTGATTTTTGTTAGAACCATATTTTTGGAGTCTATGCTATGAGAATCGTGCAGAACCTTATCTTTTCGGCACCTAAGCTCTTCCCTTATTCCCGAATTCCCTCTTTTTTAGACTTCATCAGTGAGTTCTAAGGATGAAAACAGCTTAGGTTAGGTTAGAATTTACTCTTTACCGGTCATGTTTGTAATAGAGTATATTAACCTAAACTTGGCTGTAGTTTGATATAAGTTTTTTAATGAGTAGTGAATCTGACTTATTGTTAAATCTCACCTAATTTAAAGTCTGTCAATAGATCTTTTTTTTTATGAAATAATTAAATTTAAGATATAATTTAAAATTATTTTATTTGACTGATTTTTTATATTTTAACATAAAAGATTAAAAATATTAAAAAATAAAAATACACATATATAATTAAAGAGATAAATAATTTAATGAATAAAAATATTTTAATATTATAAAAGATCCAAATTAAATTCTTCTAATTACATTTTTTAATACACAGCCTCCCTCTTCACTGTCGTCTCTCGCATTCCCTCTCTCTCTCGCAGCAGTGCACAGCAGACGTAGCGGCGGCGTCTCCCTCGCACCGGCGTCTCCCTAGCACCGGCGTTCCTGCCTCTCTCTCCCTCAAAACTCGGATCGAAGTCCAACCAAGAGCCCAGAAAGCACCGGAATCACCGGCAGCGACGACAACTCGGCTCTCCCTCTCTCATAGCTTTCTGTAAGGAGGAAAGAAATTAGAACAGGAAAGAATTAATGGATCAGAGAGAAATTAGGAAAAATCATGAGGGAGAGAGATAATTCCATGAAGGGAATTCCAGAAAAAGAACTATATTCATTACTCAATTAATCCTTTCCATTACATTTCTACTTTTTCTATTTATAGTAATTCAAATACTAATAAAACTATTCTAATTGGGCCTTGGTCTATATTTTACTCATTACATTGCATCCCCCTTAACGACAACCTTGCCCTCAAGGTTGTTGATTAAAAATTATAAATCCTAGTTACAATTAATAAAACGAATACATAAGCCTAAAAATAATATTTTCTATTTTATTTCTATTCTATTCTACTGCTAAAAAATAATAATACTCCCCCAGGATCCCATTGAAAAGTTTTTGGTCCAATCCAAACCAATAAATGATATTTAATGCATAAATCTGAATTTGGTCCCAAAAAGCTATAATCTTTAAAATTGAACTTGAATTTAATGGATCAGCCATTCTCTTCTTCTTTTGGGCTTCAGAAAATAAGGTTTGGCCCAATACAACCCCAAACACAATTGACCTAGTTACCTTCTCCTCCCCTGAAACATCTCCAGCGGCTCCTTGCTTCTCTGCCATGGACTTCACAGTTGCCGGGAGAACCACCGGCGCCGCCACTGCGTCCAACCCACCGCCACCCTTCGTGTTGCGTCGTTTGTCTCCTAACATCCAACAAGGAGTTGCGTTCAATTTCTCCTAAGGCCAAAGAGAGACCCTCCTAACAGCCAAAAACCAACTGCCACTCGCGGCCGTTCCGCCCGTGACCGCCGCTTGCGAGTTCAGATGCGGTGGCTTTGGTGGTGGCCTCCGTATCATCGCCGCTCTTGCCCGAAGATCTGCGTTCGCCACGGTTGCTCCATCAACAAGGGTCGCAAACGTTCTCTGCCTCCCCTTCACGGCAGCGTCGTCCTCCACGCTGCTTGCTATCACCTAGTCGTTCGTCACGTTTTTTCTCGCAGCTGCTCCGCCTACGCCCGCTTCGTCTGTGAACCAGCAACGCAGCTTTGGTGTCGGTTCCCGATCCAATAGATCCTCGTCCTCCACCTTCCCCTTCGCGACGGCGCCGCCCTCGGAGCCGCTTCTGGCCGTGAGTTGCCAATCGCCGTTGCCCCGAGTGGTACCATCAGCATCATCACTGTCAAACGCCATCGCGGTAGATAATTTTATATGTGCCTCTGAATTTTCTGCTTGTTGAATTGCGTGTGTCGTAATATCATAAATTGGAATTGATGATGCTGGAACTGGACCTTGAAATTTTGATTGGATTTCTAGATCTGAGATTTGAAATTCTGCTTGCTCTGTAGATTCTGTTGAGTCTTCTTGTTGTTGCTGTGGCTGAACATGAAAATCAAAAGTAGTTGTTGTTGAGCAGTTTGTTGTTGAAATCCCTGATGAACCTGAACCTTGATTTGCAAATTGTTTTTCATAAAATTTTGCCAAAGATAAAGCACCGAAAAGAGATTTTGGATTTTCAGCGAAAACTTCTCTGTGAATCTGGATCTGTAGCCCATTGATGAAGCAATGCATCAAAATTTCATGATCACGCATATGAACACGATTTGCATAAGCTGTGAATTTGTCGTAATACTCACTCACAGTGGTAGTTTGGATGATGTTTGAGTCCGTCAAATCATTCCAAAAATTAGATAGAACGGTCAATGAAAGCACCATTGTAAGGAGGAAAGAAATTAGAACAGGAAAGAATTAATGGATCAGAGAGAAATTAGGAAGAATCATGAGGGAGAGAGATAATTCCATGAAGGGAATTCCAGAAAAAGAACTATATTCATTACTCAATTCATCCTTTCCATTACATTTCTACTTTTTCTATTTACAGTAATTCAAATACTAATAAAACTATTCTAATTGGGCCTTGGCCTATATTTTACTCATTACACTTTCTCTCTCGTATCGAAACCCAGAGCCCAGAAAACCCCGGCGGCGGCAAGGCGAAGGCGTCTCCCTCTTTCACAGCCCTCCCTCTCGTCCCTGGCTCTCTCTCCCTCACGTCTCTCTCTCCCTCACAGCTGCCAAGGCGGCAAGGCGCGCTCGTCTCTCCTCTCTCAGGTCTGTGGCGGACAGCGGTGAGGTGCTCCTGTTCTCTGCCGAAAAGGTCCTTGTCTGGTAAGCTATTTGTTTATTTTTCTTAATTTTTCTTTTATTTTTCTGTTTGTGAGAGGGATGATTGATACTTTGATGATTCTGTTCTCTGTTTGGGGGAGAGACATTTGATGATTCTCTTATTATTATTTGATTGTATGTTATTGATTTACTGATTAATCTTATTGATTACTGATTTAAGTGATTATTGATTTAGATATTATATTATTAATTCTAGCGATAGTTAATGAATGTTAAATAAGGAAGTTTGGGTTGTTTGAGTTGATATTTTATTGTCTCAGCAAGCTGTACATCACTAAAAAAATTGGTCTCAAATCTTGTTTTGGCAAGCAATTAATTTTGTTAATTTTTAAATGCAAGACAAACAACAAGCTACAATAGCATAGGCCAAGTTATGATGTGCTAGAACCAAAATGCTATGAAAAATAAAGAATTGCAACAAAAGTACAATAATACGTAGGAGTTCTAATTAGAAAAGTGAGGAGAAAAAAATAAATATGAATTTAACATCTCATTCTTGAAGTTTAAACATTTCTGAAATTTAAACTAACAAGTTTCACAAAAGGCATCATGAGCTAAACTCCCTTCCCTTAGTCATCCTTCTTAAAAACATTCTTTTCTAGTGGACTCGCAGAAGGTGCTGACTTAATAGATATAACAGAAATGTAACTTCATCTGTGATGATCCTAAGCCTTTTGTAGATCCTCATTCATTAAAAACTAGAGTGCTCTCCCACGTGATAACACAAAAACTCTTCAAATAAAGTCAAATATCTGCACGTTAGCACTCAGCAGAAGATGTGAAGGAAGCATATTCCTTTGCATTACCAGTGATGAGTTATAAAAATCAAGAGAACAAAACTCAAGCTTCTTGGACTAAGAAAGGTGACTTTGCCGCCTCAACATTATCATTGGCTTTGGAAGCAATGAAAAACTGTGGTTAACTTGCTACACAACCTCAGGTCAAATCCAGTAAAAGCTCCATCATGAAAATAGTGTAGAAATCTCCTCTTCCATTCACCTGCTATTATATCCTCTTCTTGCTTTATCCTTGTTGGGTTTATTGATAGTATGGTGCTCTAGGAGAAAATTACAATATTATCTAATTTGGTGGACATGAATCATACCATACAAGCAAAGATGAAACCATATTGTGCAATTGTGTGTTGACATCAAAATTGTATCATGTTTTGAGGTATTGTCTGTCAAACATTTGATGCACCACAAAGACCACCACTTTGCGTGATAGAGTTAGAGACAATGATTTTACTAGAACCATCAGTATCTTCATTCATGATAATCAATTTCAACTATATTGACTCCAGCTTCCTTTAACATATTTCCTCCCTTAGTTTAAATTGTAGCAGCATTAGGTTGCTTCATTTCTTGCATTCTTATTAGATATGAGATTCTTCCAGCAGCAACATAAATGCCAGAAACCAGGAGTGAATCTGTAGGATGCTCTGCATAAATGTTGCTTAGCACATCTTTCACACATTCTCCTCTCTTTTCTTATTGGAACTCTTATTTGTTATTGTACTTTTGTTGTAATTTTTATTTTTCATAACATTTTGGTTCTGGCACATAACCTTGTCTATCCTATTGTAGCTTGTTTGTCTTGCATTTAAAAATTAACAAGATTAATTGCTTGCCAATACAAGATTTGAGACAAATTTCTTAGGTAGCGTTTGTTTTCAAAGACAGGAAGACATAGACAGTACATGTTTAAAATGTGTTTGAAAGCAGAGACATGGACACAGAACACATTGTCTCCGAGACAATTTTTTAGATTTGTGTGTCCACTCTTTTACGAAGGACAATGATGGACACGGGATTTGGAAGAGTGGACACGGATTTTTTTATAAATTTTGTTTCCCTTTTTATCCATAGATATTTTTATTATTCCACTATTATCCCTTCTTATTTTTCCTATAATTAATCTTAAAACTTTTGAAAAATAAATATTATTAAATGTAAAATTGATCTTTTAAAATGCTAAAAGATAATTTATAAGTTGTAATTGATTTTATATAATTTAAAGAAAAATCATTTTTTAGATAAAAAAATTGGTTTTCTAAATAAAAATAGATTTTTATGTGTAAAAACTATTTTTTTCATGTAAAAATGGATTCTTTTTTAAAACTAATTTTTTATTTAAAATTAATTTGGCTTATTAACCTAAACAAAATTTTTTATTAATCAAACTCAGATTTATTTTTTTTGTTAATCTTAACCATATGTATTCTTACGTATTAATAATAAATTTAAAAATCAAATAATTATATTTATAAATTTTATTTTAATATAAATACTATTATATATTTTTTATTAAAATTTTTGGTCTCTTCAAACGTTTTTTCAAGTTTCGTCTGTACTCTTACGTACTCTCATTTTCTATTAAATTAGTTTGTACTTGATGTAGAAAATTTGGAATCATATGGTTATTTTAGTCATTTCATATAATATTTTATTCTTGTCCATGTGTATCCAAACATAATACTGGACATTACATTAGTGTCTTGTACATCGTATCCAAACACAATACACAAACAATAATTTTTAGTGTCTCCGTTCTATTGTCTCTGTCCCAGTGTCATATTCTGTCCTGTCTCTGAAAACAAACACAGCCTTAGAGATGTATAGCTTGCCATATTATTTTTCAATGATGTTTGGAAGACAATAAAAGATAAGCCCAAACTTGTCTTATTTAGCATTCATAAATAAGGTAAGTTTGGGTTGTCTTTTTATCATCTCCCTAGCATTACTGTTTTGATCTACTTATAAGTAGTAAAGTTTATGGATGAATTAAAAAATTCGAATGAATGAAAATTTAATAAATAATTAAATTTGATTGTGTGTTGCACTAGAGAAGTTGAGAGCAACCAAGACCCACAAGGGCTACTAGAATTGTAGGCTGAACGTTTTGGTTCTTCCGGATTCACCCAACTCCTTCCCTCATTATTGGGTTGATTTGGTGAGCAACTTCATTTATTGATTGTGGCTAATGAAAGAGGGTGTTCCAGCATTGCATTTGCATCACAAGGTAGCTCTTCTCTTGGAATCATCATGCAAAACCCAATCCCACATTTCTCAAATTCACGCCTTTATGCTCAAAACCGCACTCATCAACCTTCCCTTCCCGCTCAGCAAGCTCCTCGCAGCATCAATCTCACACGTCCACTACGCTGCCTCCATTTTCAATTCTGCTCCAAACCCCAATCTTTTCATGTTCAACACTATGCTTAGAGGATATTCCATCAGCAACTCCCCTGCCAAGGCCTTGCCCCTTTTCAACCAACTTAGGAACTGCCCAATTCTCATTGACCGCTTCTCTTTCATCACTGTCATCAAGGCTTGTACTAGGCTTTCCAACCTTGTCTTTGGGCGAGGCCTTCATGGCCTTGCACTCAGGTCTGGAACTCTGCTTTTTCTTGATTTCAGGAATACCCTTTTGCATTTCTACTGTGTTTCCAGGAGACTTGGAGATGCTCACAACCTGTTTGATGAATTTCCCCGACGAAATGACTTGGTCTCATGGAACACTTTGATGGCTGGCCACCTTCTTGCTTCTAAGCCTGAGCTGACCTTTCATTTGTTTCGGAAGATGCGTTGTTGCGGGGTTGAAGCGAGTGTTGCAACTGCATTGAGTCTTTTGTCGGCAGCTACTGATATGCAAAGTTTTCTTGGAGGGAAGTGTCTTCATGGTTACTATATCCGACTTGGACTTAGTTCTAATTTGAATGTTCTTACTGCATTGATTGATCTCTATGCAAGAATGGGTCGTATCTTTTTGGCACATCGAGTTTTTGATGGTGTTGCTCAAAAGGACGTTATCCTGTGGAACTGCTTGATTGGCAAGTATGCAAGAAATGGGCTGCTTGGAGAAGCAGTAAAATTGCTGCAGCAAATGAGTCTTGAAGGGTGTAAACCTAATTCTTCTACTTTAGTTGGGTTGCTTTCGGGTTGCCCTGCTTCCGGATCTATGCAAGTAGTACGATACGTTACTAATTTTATGGTAGAGGAGAAACTAGAGCTGGATGCAGTTCTTGGAACAGCACTTGTTAATGCATATGCCAAATGTGGCTTTCTAGACGAGGCTACGGACATATTTGAGAGGATGAAGGGTAAAGATATGAAAGCATGGAAAGCCATGATTTCAGGTCATGGAATTCACGGCCAGCCGACTAATGCTGTTAATCTTTTCAACAGGATGGAGAATGAAGGGTTTAGACCAAATGAGGTTACATTCTTGGCAGTTCTCAGTGCTTGTAGCCATGGAGGGCTTGTAATTGAGGGGATGGAAATTTTTAAGAGCATGGTTTGCAAATATGGCTTTTCACCACAAGTTGAACATTATGGATCTCTCATTGATCTTCTAGGTCGAGCAGGGATGCTACATGAAGCGCACAAACTAATTGAAAGTTTGCCTATTAAGGGCGATGCAACTGCATGGCGTACATTGCTTTCTGCTTGCCGAGTCTATGGTGATGTTAAATTGGGGGAATGTGTGAAAGATGTGCTAAGCAGCATTTATACAGAGCATCCTACAGATTCACTCCTGATTTCTGGCATTTACGTTGCTGCTGGAAGAATCTCAGATCTAATAAGATTGCAAGAAATGAAGCAAACTAATGCTGTTACAGTTGGAACTGATGGAGGAAATATGTTGAAGGAAGCTGGAGTCAGTATAGTTGAAATTGATAATCAGGGATGAGGATATTGATGGTTCAAGTAAAATCATTGTCTCTAACTCTATCACGCATAGTGGTGGTCTCAATACCTCGGGACATGATACAATTTTGATGTCAACATTCAATTGCGCAATATGGCATCTCTGCATGTATGGCATGATTCATGTCCACCAAATTAGATAATATTGTGATTTGCTCCTAGAGCACCATACCGTCAATAAACCCAACAAGGGTAAAGCAAGAAGAGGATGTAATAGCAGGTGAATGGAGGAGGATATTCCTACACTATTTAATTCTGCAATGACTTGTGACTTTATTAACATAGAAATGATCTCTCCAATATGTTTAGTTTGCATTTCAATCTTTCACAATTTAATTGGGAATTCTATATCATTTGGGGTTACTTCTAATATTTTTCTTGTTCATACTTCACATTCTCAAAGTTAATCAGCTGCTATTTTGGATTGGTAAATTGCTTCTGGTCTTAATCTTCCGTTACCAATCATTCTTTCAAGCATTTCATTAGTGCGTGAGTATATTATTTTTCTACCACTAGTGGTTACCCTAATGATGACAAGTTATGATAGTATTGTATATTTATATGGCAATATAACATGCTGGCTCTTATTATATCTATTTATATTGCTTGCTGAAAATTGAATTTACCATAATTTGATACTCACCAGTAATCTAGGTAACACCCCCCCCCCCAAAAAAAACTTTTTTTTTATTTTTGTTATTGTTATCATGAAATAAAAGACAGCACTGTTTGTTTGGAAACACTAATTGCATTTGCATGTTAAAGGAGTTTTAAAATCGAGGTTTAATCAAATAGTATTTACTTTTTGCATATTGAAGATTGATTGCTAAACTGCTATATAATGAAGTTGCACTAACATCACAAATATTGGCAGAGAATGTATGAGTTGAGACTGCCAATAAATTTGTTTAAATGAAATTCAGTCTTTTGCTCTTATTAATTATGTTTCTTTCCTATATATTGACATGTGTACGAAAATGCATGCTTACTCCATTTTAATTATAAATATACTCATCTTAGTGCTTTAGTCTTGTCAAAAACCAATAGATGAAACTGAATTTTATTGACTTTACTTTCTTTTTCTCTAACTCCAACCATTTACTATAGTAAGTTTCGAACTTTTGATGCAAATAAATATTTTTAGTTCATCTCGACATGTTGCTTCCTTATTTTGCTTCATTGGCAGGGATTCTTATATGGTCTTCTTATTATTATTAAATCTCAAAAATGCATAATAATGCAAACTTGCACAGCTTCACTGGGAACATCATCTTCCGGTGGTATTGCTTCATCTGATGATGCCTCTGAGAGGATCAAATCAGGCTTCATTCACTTCAAGAAAGAGAAATGAGTTAGTAACTTACCGCTGTTTCTTTATTCAAATTCTTTCCTTTCATTTCTTATACCTTAAGCTTTCTCATTTTCTCAATTTTTCCATAGCGAGAACCTTGCTTTGTATGTAAACTTGCCAAAGGACAATCCCCCAAGATACTTTTATTTCTTTTTTTAATAATTTCATTTTTTTCTCTTAATTTTTTTCTATTTTTGATTTTTTGCTAATGACGATTTTGATTTTTGAATTTTATTGTTTTTTAAAGACAAGCTGAGGCGGATGCTGAGAGGATTGGTGTTGGTGTTACTAGCAAGGCACAGCATCTTTGATGCTTTGTCCAAAACGTAAGTTGCATTAGATGTTATTGAATTTCGGTCAGCTCTTTTTGGATCACATTGTAGCTTGGATTTTGAACCATTTTTGCATTTTATACTGTTATTTTATCACTGAAAAATAAGTTCCATTTCTTGGTTTGGTAGTTTATTAGTACTATCGCAGGATTCTAATGTTTAGTTTTCTATCAGGATTTTCAATCCTTCCTAGGTTTTTTTTTCCTGCATGACATGATTTTTGGGTGGAAAATGTGTTAATTGAATGCTGAAACTTTGCTACATACTGTCGTAGTCTTGTAGACGCTAGAATTATGCTTCATGTGGTTTTGGCCATGGCCCCATGCCAAGTTGATACTTTGTTGCTAGTTGGTTCTTCCACACTTTAATGGCACATCACGTGTTTATAGGCAATACATTAGACCTTTCTATATGAACCCACAACTTTCGCACCTGCCGCAGATGCCACAAACTTCTCACATGTGGTATGTTCCAAAAAAGAACATATTCAGCAAGTAAGACGATGTTTTGACTGTGGCTGAGAGATACATGGAAGAGCATGGACAGAAGCCTTTGAAAGACTCATAAGCTGGGTAACAAAAATTTGCTATGTTGTGCACACTACATGATTCACAACTTTCTCACCCTTTAGCTTAGGTAATGCAAAATTTATAAAATTTTTATATTTAGCATTAATCAGAAAAAGGATTCAATCTTAAAGAAATAATACGCACATTGAAAAATTATAATCATAAGAGAAGATGGCTAAATAATACTGATATTACTTTATTCTAGAGTATATTATATTTACGTCATTGATTTTTCTAATGATATACAGATTTAGCACTATCTCTGTCAAAACTCAATGACTTCACAGGGAGGAAGACGCTTTACAGTGATCAAATAATGTACTATATGTTATTTGTAATATTGCATATGGAGGTTGATTGTCGTATTCAGTTTTGGTTATTCAAACATTTTGGAACAATAGGCCACTAGAAATTATTGTAGTTAACGTATCATGTGCTATAATACTTGGCTTAGTTGGCTGACTTGATTGTTTATTTAATTATTAAATATATTCTAATTTTAGTTTTATTTCAATTTTTCATTGTGAAATTGGATGAAAACAGCGGTAACTAGAATCTGGTTAATTTATATATTTTTTTTCCATACAAATACAGGTTTATTGGAAAGGAAAAATATATAAAAAAAAATCTGTCACTGTTACTGAAAGAAAAATGATTTATTGTTATAGAAGGATCTTCTGTCGGTAATTTGGTAACCTTGCCAAATTTTGAAACCCTGTTTTCGGTGGAATTTTTGTCGGAAATAAGCTAAAATCTGTCGATAATTTTTCGACTAAAATAAAAAAATGTCGATAAGAAATTACTGACATCTTTTACGGACAGATAAATTTTGTCAATAAATTCATCGGTAATATAAAGTCTTACTATAAAAATAAAGAAATTTGTTGGTAAATTTGTCTATTTAAACTTTTTTTAATAGTGTAAATTAGTGATAATTATTTGGTTGATTCAAAAAAATAATATAAAATATGTTTATTATTATAATTTTTTAAATAAATTATTTATTAAAAATATATCTCTTGAATTTTCTATCCAAACATATTTTTTGTTATGTGGGTAACCTGAGATTAATGAATTGGGCTTGTAAGGTTGGCCCAAGCGTCAAGAGGAGGTGGTCTTCGACTTGGTTCGTGTCTGGGAGCCGCCGTCCGACTTGTGTATGTGAACGAATGGGTGGTACCTGCAAAGATACTCCGATACCTAAGTCAGCAAGGGGTTAAGCAGGTTTAGAGAGTATTGGCACATAGAGATACCTGATGGGTGTCAGTGTATATATAGTGGTGATCCAATAACCACTGTTGGAGTAGTTCCACTTTTCTGGGTGGATAACCGTCCTTTTATCTTAGGGTAGTTAGGATATGTCTCCTAGAAGTGAGTTGAGAGATTTTAGGGGCAGTTACTTATTTGAATAAGTGTTATCTGCCAGCTATCCTTCGAGCCCGACTTCCTTGGGATGGAGTTTGTGTTGAATTCGTCCTCTTCTGAGGAGGTCGGTGGGTAGCGAATGCCAATCTTTGGATTGGGTCTTTTTGGTTTATTTAGACATGAGCCATAGCGTTGGGCCAGGGTATGAACAGTGCCCCTACTCGAGTCCGATCTCTTTTGCTAATGAGTTGGATTCGAGTATTGAACTCGGGTCTGTAGCCGACGTGATTTTTTCTTAAAACCGATGTGATTTTAAATTTCCCAATCGTCGTGTCTAATCAAACGTCACGTCCGTTAGGGTTTCGCATTTACACGTGGGGGCAATTACATTGGTAACGGCGCGTTTCTTTAACGACCGCGTCTATTTACCCTTATGCCCCTGGCGTGTTATAAATACTTTTCCCTCTTTTTCTCTGTTTTCTTTCGCCTTCTGAAATTTCTTGCCTACAATCCTTATTCTTTCCAAAGAGAAACTCTTTAGCCTTCTTATGTTGCTGTTGTACCTGCTCCTTTTTGCTTTCGCAGACAAAGGTGAGTCCTTTCCTTCTCCTCTTCTACTATTTATGTTGGTGCCTTGCTCTGTACATTAGAAGAGTTTTGCATGTTCTTTGTGATTTTTAGTTCCTTAACGAGTTGTTCATTGGTCTAGCGACTCTGTTCTTTATTTAGCTTTAGAGAGAGGCTGCTTTGGTCTTTTAGAAACCCTGTTTTTGATATTTTTCATTTTTCTTTGTAGGTCTTGTTGCTTTTTTCACCTACTTCTTTTTACCGGAAAATATGTCTTTCCATACCCTTGAGTCCCTTTCGAGATGGGTAGACGATACCGTATTGGAGAAAAATTTTTTAGTAGACACTGACTATATTACCGTCCTTCGTACCCACCATAGAATTTGTAGCGATGAGGCTGACAAACCGAAATATGAGTTGGTAGCCACAGGTCCTAAAGACCGGGTTTGTGTTGGGAGGATCGCCGATTCTGATAGTCAATTTTTCTTTATGTATGACTGTTTGTTTACCCGTTTGGGGGTTCTTCTGCCTTTTTCCGACTTTGAGATGGGGGTATTGTCTCATTGTTGAGTTGCTCCCACCCAGCTTCACCCCAACTCATGGGGTTTTATGAAAATTTATCAACTTGTCAGCTGGGAGCTAGACTTCTCGACCTCCACAAAGATCTTTTTTTACCTTTTTTATTTGACTAAGCCATTTAGTGGGCATAACAACAAGCAGCAGTGGATATCTTTCCAGGCCATTCAAGGTTGGAAAATTTTTTCTATCTTTGTTGAATCTTTTCATGATTTTAAGAATTTTTTCTTCAAAACTCAAGCTGTAGAGGGTCATCATCCCTTTTTTCTTGATGAAAACTCCAACCACCGCTTTCCTCTGTATTGCCTGGAGGCCTCTTCTGTAGAGAAGTACGACCTATATGATTTAGATGAAGTTGAGGAGGCTGTAGTGGGTTTCTTCCGAAAAGCTTGGGGGAGAGCCCCCAATTTGGACACTAAGAAATTTTTTCTGGGTTCTCCGGGCTTTGTGTGAACCCAGTTAGGTAGCTTTTTCTTTTCGTAGTTGTTACTGAATGTTTCCCGACTTGTTTACATTCTCCGATTTGTTGATTACTTTTGGTTTTTACTTTTTAGAAATGGTGAAGAGTGGATCCAGCGCCGCTTATCAGAAGGTTCAGGAGGCCAAAAAGAAGGCACGTGCCTGAGCTGACGCTGCAAAGGTTGCTGGCCCTCCTCCTCCCCCTCGTGATGCTGGGACATCCTCTCGTCTTATCTTGGTAACTTCTGCCTCTGCTTCTCCTCTTCCTCCACCTATCCCCCCAGTCCGACCTCTCTTCGATCCGGAAAAAAAATGCAAGACCTCGGAGTCTGGCTCTTCTCCTTCTGGGGATGCCAACTTTGATGGTCCTAGGTTCGTTCGAAATCACATCTTTCCCCATACTTAAATTAGTATGGATGATGCTTGGTGCACGAAATTGCAATCACACTTTGCAATCCCGCACAACTAACCAGCAAGTGCACTGGGTCGTCCAAGTAATACCTTACGTGAGTAAGGGTCGATCCCACGGAGATTGTCGGCTTGAAGCAAACTATGGTTATCTTATAAATCTTAGTCAGGATATCAATAATTATCAAGGTTGATTGTGAAAAGTAAAAGAACATAAAATAAGTACTTGTTCTGCAGTAATGGGGAACAGGTTGAGGTTTTAGAGATGCTCCATCTTCTGAATCTCTGCTTTCCTACTGTCTTCTTCTTCAAGCACGCAAGGCTCCTTCCATGGCAAGCTGTATGCAAGGGTTTCACCGTTGTAAGTGGCTACCTCCCATCCTCTCAGTGGAAATGTTCAACGCACCCTGTCACAGCACGGCTATCCATCTGTCGGTTCTCAATCAGGCCGGAATAGAATCCAGTGATTCTTTTGTGTCTGTCACTAACACCCCGCCCTCAGGAGTTTGAAGCTCGTCACAGTCATTCAATCA
>NC_029777.3:83861916-83862096 GCF_000817695.3 Arachis duranensis
AAACGCCAGCTTTCATGCCAGTTTGGGCGTTTAACTCCAAGTTTTATGCCAGTTCCAGCGTTAAACGCTGGAAATTCTGAAACTGATTTGCCACGCCGGTTTAGGCCATCAAATCTCGGGCAAAGTATGGACTATTATACATTGCTGGAAAGCCCAGGATGTCTACTTTCCAACGCCATT
>NC_029777.3:83863168-83863693 GCF_000817695.3 Arachis duranensis
AGACACATAATTGGGTGAACCTTTTCAGATTGTGACTCAACTTTGCTAGAGTCCCCAATTAGAGGTGTCCAGGGTTCTTAAGCACACTCTTTTTTTGCCTTGGATCACAACTTTATTTCTTTCTTTTCTTTCTTTTTTTCGTTTTTTTTTGAATCAGTGCTTTTTCTTGCTTCAAGAATCAATTTGATGATTTTTAAGATCCTCAATAACAGTTCTCTTTTTCCCTCATTCTTTCAAGAGCCAACAATTTTAACATTCTCAAAACAACAAATTCAAAAGACATATGCACTGTTCAATCATTCATTCGGAAAACAAAGAGTATTGTCACCACATCAAACTAATTCAACTAGTTTCAATGATAAATTCAAAATCCTGTACTTCTTATTCTTTTGTGATTAAAGCACTTTTCATTTAAGAGAGGTGATGGACTCATAGGACATTCATAGCTTTAAGACATGAATTTTAAATTTTATTAATTATGAATTAAGAACAAGACTCAAAAATAGATATAAGATGATACTAAAA
>NC_029777.3:83864261-83864790 GCF_000817695.3 Arachis duranensis
AGTATGGAACGCCCAATAAAGTCTAGCCAACCTCTTGCAATTGGTTTGGGGTCTCCCCTCTTGAGTTGGTTTGGGACACTCTTTGAATTGGTTATCCACTTAGTTCCAGGGAGGCATATGTCCTCTAGAACTTGATCCAACCCTTTATCTGCTCTCACCATTATCCTATTAAAGGAATCAGGATCATCCTGCAGTTGAGGCAATTTGAAGATTTCTCTTATTTTGTCCAGATGGAAGTACATAACTTTCCCTCTGACCATGGTTCTGTAGGTATAGTAGGCAGTTCCAGTCATTCTCTGCTTATCTGTTAGCCACAGATTTGAGTAGAATTCCTGAACCATATTTCTTCCAACCTTTATCTCAGGATTGGTTAGAACTTCCCATCCTCTGTTTCGAATTTGCTCTTGGATCCCCGGATATTCATCTTCTTTCAGATCAAATTTAACTTCCGGGATCACTGACCTCAGACCCATTATTTTGTGATAATGGCCTTCATGTTCTTTGGTTAAGAACTTCTCTTGATTCCAAA
>NC_029777.3:83865011-83865612 GCF_000817695.3 Arachis duranensis
AAGGAGGAGAGAGAGGAGAAGAGCAAATTCGAATGGTGTGGGGGAATGGTGAGGCCGAACGTCTATATATAAGGGGGGGGAGAAGAGATTTCGAAAAATTGGAAGGAGATTTGAGAAGATGTGAAGAGATTTTGAGAGATTGGTGATTTTTTGAACAGGATTTGGGATTGATTTGAGAGATTTGAAGAATGATTTTAGATTTTTGAAAATTTGAAAGTGAATGATGAAAGGTTGAGATGCATTTATGTAGAAAAATTTGGGTAAGAAAAGGAAAGTTTGAAAAAATTTGATTTGAAAACAAAATCTTGGTCCCCCCACCTTTCTGGCGTTAAACGCCCAGAATGGTATCCATTCTGGCATTTAACGCCCATTTGTTAGCCAATGTGGGCGTTTAACCCCTAGCCAGGTGCCCTGGCTGGCGTTAAACGCCAGGATTCCCTTTATCACTGGGCGTTTTGCTAAACGCCCAGGATGCTGCACACCTGGCGTTAAACGCCCAGAATGGTGCCCATTCTGGCGTTTAACGCCCAAAATGGCACCTTTACTGGCGTTAAACGCCCAGAATGGTGCCCATTCTGGCGTTTAACGCCCAAAATGCCCC
>NC_029777.3:83868692-83868945 GCF_000817695.3 Arachis duranensis
AGAATATGGTTGGATTCACAACCTAAGGATAGCCTGGACTCCTGGGATAAGCTGGTCACTGCCTTCTTAGATAAATTCTTTTCTCCTCAAAAGCTGAGCAAGCTAAGAGTAGATGTTCAAACCTTCAAACAAAAAGATGGTGAATCCCTCTATGAATCTTGGGAAAGATACAAGCAGCTGACCAAAAGATGTCCATCTGACATGTTTTCAGAATGGACCCTATTAGATATATTCTATTATGGTCTCTCTGAAT
>NC_029777.3:83869192-83869589 GCF_000817695.3 Arachis duranensis
AAAGTGTTGACTCAACAGGTCAACATGATCTCTCAAAATCTGAATGGATTGCAACATGCATCCAACAGTACTAGAGAGGCAGCTTTTGAAGAAGCTTATGATCCTGAGAACCCTGCCATGGCAGAGGTTAATTACATGGGTGAACCATATGGAAATACCTATAACCCATCATGGAGAAATCATCCAAATCTCTCCTGGAAGGATCAACAAAAGCCTCAACAAGGCTTTAACAATGGTGGACGCAATAGGCTGAACAATAGTAAGCCATATCCATCATCTTCTCAGCAACAGACAGAGAATTCTGAACAAAACATTTCTAATTTAGCCAATATAGTCTCTGATCTGTCAAAGGCCACTTTCAGTTTCATGAATGAAACAAGATCCTCCATCAGAAATC
>NC_029777.3:83869776-83870462 GCF_000817695.3 Arachis duranensis
AGGATGAAGATGTGACTGGAGAGCAAGTTGCTCAATATTTAGGAGCTATCATGAAGCTGAATGCCAAGCTGTTTGGTAATGAGACTTGGGAGAGTGAACCTCCCTTGCTCATTAGTGAACTGGATACTTGGATTCAGAAAACTCTACACCAAAAGAAACAAGATCCCGGCAAGTTCTTAATACCTTGCACCATTGGCACTATGAGCTTTGAAAAAGCTCTATGTGATCTTGGGTCAGGGATAAATCTGATGCCACTCTCTGTAATGGAGAAGCTAGGGATCATTGAGGTACAACCTGCCTTGTTCTCATTACAATTGGCAGACAAGTAAATGAGACAAGCTTATGGAATGGTAGAGGACGTTTGAGACAAGCTTATGGAATAGTAGAGGACGTGCTAGTAAAGGTTGAAGGCCTTTACATCCCTGCTGATTTCATAATCCTAGACACTAGGAAGGAAGATGATGAATCCATCATCCTAGGAAGACCTTTCCTAGCCACAGCAGGAGCTGTGATAGATGTCAACAGAGGAGAGTTAGTCCTTCAATTAAATAGGGACTACCTTGTGTTTAATGCACATGGCCATCCCTCTGTGACAGAAGAGAGTAAGCATGAAGAGCTTCTCTCAGTTCAAGGTCAAGAAGAGCCCACACAGTCAAACTCTAAGTTTGGTGTTGTGAGGCCACAAT
>NC_029777.3:83870566-83871665 GCF_000817695.3 Arachis duranensis
ATTGACCTGATCACCTTGTGGCTCCATGAGAGCCACTGTCAAGCTATTGACATTAAAGAAGCGCTTGTTGGGAGGCAACCCAATTTTATTTATCTAATTTTATTTTATTTTGTTTCTTTGTTATTTTTGTGTTGAATTAGGTACATGATCATGAGGAGTCACGAAAAAATCAAAGAAATTAAAAACAGAGTCAAAAACAAAAGAAAAAAAATTTTTCACCCTGGAGGTAGCGCAGACTGGCGTTCAACGCTAGTAAGATGCATCTGGCTGGCGTTCAACGCCAGAACAGAGCATCTTTCTGGCGCTGAACGCCCAAAACAAGCAACAACCTGGCGTTTAACGCCAGGATGTGCACACAGAGGACGAACTGGCGCTGAACGCCAGTAACAAGCATGAAACTGGCGTTCAACGCCAGAAACATGCATTACATGGGCGTTTAACGCCCAGAACATGCACCAATGGGCGTTTGAACGCCAGAATGATGCATGGAGGCAATTTACATGCCTATATGGTGAAGGAATGGTATTTCTTTTCACCTCAGGATCTGTGGACCCCACAGGATCCCCACCTACCATATTCCTACCTTTTCTTTTAATCCTAATCACACTCTCCTAATCCAAATCTCATTTTCACTCTTCCCCATATCACACTTCCCAAAATCCTTCACCAATCACCTCAACTCCTCTTCCCAATTACCCCATTCACCATTCACATCAACCTCCTCTTCCCCATAAATCCCACCTACCCTCATAAAATTCAAATTCAATTTCCCACCCTTTCCCACCCACAATGGCCGAACTACCACCCTCCCTCTCCCTATAAATACCCTTCTTTTCTTCTTTATTTTCACACAACACAAACCCCTTCTTCTCCCATATAGCCGAAACCAATTCTCTCCCTCTCTACCCAATTCTCTTCTTCTTCTTCTACTCTTCTTTTCTTTCTTGCTCGAGGGCGAGCAAAAATTTAAGTTTGGTGTGGTAAAAGCATAAGCTTTTTGTTTTTCCATTACCATCAATGGCACCTAAGGCCGGAGTATCCTCTAGAAAAGGAAAAGGGAAGGCAAAAGCTTCCACCTCCGAGTCATGGGAGAAGGAGA
>NC_029777.3:83874958-83876228 GCF_000817695.3 Arachis duranensis
TTGCTTCATACCAACAATCTCTGTGGATTCGACCCTTACTCACGTAAGGTTTATTACTTGGACGACCCAGTACACTTGCTGGTTAGTTGAACGGAGTTGTGAATTCAACCAGTGCCATAATAAAGTTTTCATTCAAAATCCAAAGAACGTAGATCACAATTTCGTCCACCACTGTTCGCTCACTTCCAAAATGTCCTCCATACTGTGATCCATGGCAGTGCCATAGGATCCTCTGTGCTTCTTCTCTGGGTACACATCTGCGGATCATTTTGTGCTTCTTCTCTGGGCACACATCTGCGGATCACTCCGTCAGCACATCTCTTAAAGAGATATGGTTCATCCCATAGGTAGTACTTGGCATCTGAAATTAATTTCTTTTTCTGCATGTGGCTGTATTCTTTGGGTATGAACCTCACAGCTTTATAATTTGCAATATCTGCAAACCATGGAGCTTCCTGAATGGCAAAGAGTTGCTCATCTGGGAAAGTCTCAGAAATCTCAGTAGAAGGGAGGGACGCCCCAGCTACTGGATCTATTCGGGACAGATGATCAGCTACCTGGTTCTCTGTCCCTTTTCTGTCTCTTATTTCTATATCAAACTCTTGTAGAAGCAACACCCATCTTATTAGCCTGGGTTTTGAATCCTACTTTGTGAGTAAGTATTTAAGAGCAGCATGGTCAGTGTACACAACCACTTTGGATCCCACTAGATAGGATCTAAACTTGTCAATGGCATAGACCACTGCAAGTTACTCTTTTTCTGTGGTTGTGTAATTCTTCTGTGCGTCATTTAGAACACGGCTGGCATAATAAATGAAGCTTGTTATGCCTTTGTCCCTGGCATAATAAATGACATGCAGAAGCTTGTTATGCCTCTGTCCCAACACTGCACCAATGGCATGGTCACTAGCATCACACATTAGTTCAAATGGCAATGTCCAATCGGGTGCAGAGATGACTGGTGCTGTGACCAGCTTAGCTTTCAGGGACTCAAATGCATGCAGACACTGTGTGTCAAACACAAATGGTGTGTCAGCAGCTAGCAAGTTACTCAAAGATTTTGCAATTTTCGAAAAATCCTTTATAAACCTTCTGTAGAATCCTGCATGCCCCAGAAAGCTTCTGATTGCCTTAACATTGGCAGGTGGTGGTAATTTTTCAATTACCTCTACCTTTGCCTTATCCACCTCTATTCCCCTGCTTGAAATTTTGTGTCCAAGGACAATTCCTTCAGTCACCATAAAGTGACATTTCTCCCAGTTTAAAACCA
>NC_029777.3:83876482-83877561 GCF_000817695.3 Arachis duranensis
CAATTTGGTTGTAGCCTGAATAGCCATCCAAAAAGCAGTAATAATCATGACCAGCTAGTCTTTCTAGCATTTGGTCTATGAATGGTAAAGGAAAATGATCCTTTCTGGTGGCTGTATTAAGCCTTCTGTAATCAATACACATACGCCACCCTGTGACTGTTCTTGTAGGAACCAGTTCATTTTTTTCATTATGAACCACTGTCATGCCTCCCTTCTTGGGGACAACTTGTACAGGGCTCACCCAGGGGCTATCAGAAATATGATAGATAATCACAGCCTCTAGTAATTTAGTGACCTCTTTCTGCACCACCTCCTTCATGGCTGGATTTAGCCTCCTTTATGGTTGAACCACTGGTTTGGCATTATCCTCCAACAGGATCTTGTGCATGCATCTAGCTGGGCTAATGCCCTTAAGATCACTTATGGACCACCCAAGAGCTGTCTTGTGTGTCTTTAGCACTTGAATTAGTGCTTCCTCTTCCTGTGGATTTAAAGCAGAGCTTATAATCACTGGAAAAGTGTCACCCTTTCCCAGAAATGCATACTTCAGGGAATGGTTTGAGTTCAGGTTTGGGAGGCTTATCCTCCTCCTGAGGAATTTTCGAAAATTCCTTTGTTTCCTCTGGTTCTTCTTGATCAGGTTGAGTATCCTTGAAGATGTCCTCAAGCTCTTATTCTAAACTTTCAGTCATATTGATCTCTTCCACCAAAGAGTCAATAATGTCAGCGCCCATGCAGTCATTTAGTGTGTCTGGATGCTGCATAGCTTTTACAGCATTCAACTTGAACTCATCCTCATTGACTCTCAGGGTTACTTCCCCTTTTTGTACATCAATGAGAGTTCGTCCAGTTGCTAGGAAAGGTCTTCCTAGAATGAGAGTTGCACTCTTGTGCTCCTCCATTTCCAGCACCACAAAGTCAGTTGGAAAGGCGAATGGCCCAACCTTGACAATCATGTCCTCTATTATGCCTGATGGATATTTAATGGAGCCATCAGCAAGTTGGAGGCATATCCGGGTTGGTTTGACTTCTTCAGTCAACCCAAGCTTTCTGATAGTGGATGCAGGTATTAGATTGAT
>NC_029777.3:83879821-83880001 GCF_000817695.3 Arachis duranensis
AACGGAGGTAGTTGTCAGGCACACGTTCATAGTTGAGAATGATGATGATTGTCACGGATCATCACATTCATCTGGTTTAAGAACAAGTAATATCTTAGAATGGAAGCAAGCATAATTGAATGAAAAACAGTAGTAATTGCATTAATCCATCAAGACACAGCAGAGCTCCTCACCCCCAAA
>NC_029777.3:83880243-83887067 GCF_000817695.3 Arachis duranensis
GTGTAGAGACTTTTCTTGGAGTTAAACGCTAGCTTTCATGCTAGTTTGGGCGTTTAACTCCAAGTTTTATGCCAGTTCCAGCGTTAAACGCTGGAAATTCTGAAGCTGATTTGCTACGCCGGTTTAGGCCATCAAATCTCGGGCAAAGTATGGACTATTATACACTGCTGGAAAGCCCAGGATGTCTACTTTCCAACGCCGTTGAGAGCGCGCCAATTGGGCTTCTGTAGCTCTAGAAAATCCACTTCAAGTGTAGGGAGGTCAGAATCCAACAGCATCTGCAGTCCTTTTCAGTCTTTGAATCAGATTTTTGCTCAGGACCCTCAATTTCAGCCAGAAAATACCTGAAATCACAGAAAAACACACAAACTCATAGTAAAGTCCAGAAAAGTGAATTTTAAATAAAAACTAATAAAAATATACTAAAAACTAACTAAAATATACTAAAAACATACTAAAAACAATGCCAAAAAGCGTATAAATTATCCGCTCATCAATGCTTCCCTTCGAAATCACCTTCAAATTATGGTTCGGGGGAGTGTTCGGACTGTTGGAGTCTGTACTGCTCTTCTTAATATTTTGGACAAAACTCCTCTTAGTTCTTTAGGCTCTTCCCAAAGGGTTGTGGAGGAGCTGAAGGAGAAAATTGTCCTCTATCAAGAGGAGGATAATGGCTCCAACGGGAGGTTGCTTGGATAAAGGAGGAGCTGGGCCGACTTCAAGAGAGGGAGAAGAAGCTGATGGGCCAGTGTGCTATGGCGGAGGGTCTAAAGGAGAAGGCGGAGCAGAATTACGTCCGGCTCTTCTCTGAGAATATTGATCTTCATCGGGAGCTGGAGAAAGGTCGGGAAGCCTATCAAGACTTGGAGGACTCCGTGGCGGAGAGCTCGGAGGACGCTTGGAGGGTATTTAAGGAACATGTCGGAGTTATTACTCCTGACCTGGACCTTTCTCATCTCCCTTCTGATAAGATTGTTGTAAACGGAGCTATTGTTTCTCCTCCTCGTCCTGAGACGGACTCCAAGCTAAAGACCCGGGGACAAAAGCTTATTGAGTTTTCTCCTCGCGAGGAGCAACAGGAGGGATCCCTTCCGACGTCTTCAGAAACTCCGACTCCTGTGGTTGAAGAGATTGCTCCGACCTTCCCTGCTGTAGATTCGAGCTCTTTTCCTTCTAGTGACTCCAATCCTCCTTCCAATTAATTGATTCTAGCTATTTGGGGCCCGGCTTGTGGGCCCCTCTTTGAACAATTTTATTTTTATATGTTTGTGGTGATTGTCTCTGACTCTCTTGGCCTTTTATGGCCGTTAACAAAAAAGTTGATCTTTTTAATTTTGCCTATTTTTTGGACAAGGGCTTTTAAGGAATATCTCGTGTGTGCATGCTTTGTTTATAATCTTTCCATGAAAACCTTTTTGATCTTTTTTCGGAAAAACCTTTTATTGGGCAGGCTACTTTTTGTCTAAGTTACTTGCGATTTTTTTCAAAGACTTGGGACAGCTTCTGCCTTTGTTTTTTATGGATTTGCTTATCTCTGTTTGTATTCTTTTCTTGTTCAATTTTTGCCTATTGAACTGTTTCATAACTTAGGTTATTCTTGCGATGCATTTCGATATTCTCAGGATTTCCGACTAGTAGGTTGAAGAGTTCCCTAGTTATTATGATCGTCTTTTTGTAACCTCTTTACACCAACTTGTACCTCGTCGTTTTATCCTGCCGACCACTTAGGTAGGACATGGAATTTTCACTTTTTTTGAGCTTAAATCGGTGCGTTTCGTAGAAAGATAATGGAATTATAAAGAGGTGTATTGAAAAGATCTTTATTTATTGATGAAGGTACCTTTTGCTACTAGGGGAGCTCTTTAAGACTTGTTCTTCCCTAGCCTCCACTTTGATGCCTCATTAAAACCCCCTTCAGGAAAACTCTTTTGGAAAAAACTATGAAGTCGGGAAAAAGAGTACACCAGGGAATGGAGTTTGCTTTTAACTATAGTACCTTTTCATATTACAAGCATGCCACGACCTTGGTAGCTCGGTACCGCTCAAGTCGGTTACATTGTAGTATCTATTTCCTAAGACTTTGCTTATCTTGTATGGTCTTTTCCAATTAAAAGCAAGTTTTCCTTCCCCCGACTTATTGATGCTGATGTCATTTCCGATCAAGACTAAGTCGTCTGGGACGAAGCTTCTTCGAATGACTTTCTTATTGTATCTGTTGGTCATTCTTTGCTTCAACACTGCCTCCCTTATCTGGGCTTGTTCTCAGACTTCAGGGAGTAGCTCGAGTTCTTCTTTGTGTCCTTGAACGTTTCCTACCTCGTCGTAGAAGCTCACCCTTGGACTTTGCTCATTGATTTTCGCTGGTATCATGGCTTCTATGCCATAAGCAAGTCGAAAGTGTGTCTCTCCTGTGGCAGACGAAGGTTTAGTCCAATATGCCCATAGCACTTGAGGGAGTTCTTCGGCCCAGGCTCCCTTTGTGTCTTGCAACCTTTTCTTCAACCCAGCTAGTATAACTTTGTTGGCTATCTCAGCTTGCCCATTTGCTTGTGGGTGTTGAAATTATTCGGAATGAATTGTTCACTTGTCTCTGCATGTTCTTTGGCTTTAATTTGTGTTTCTGGGCTGAAAACTGGGTTGAAATGCGGCCCAGAAACTCTGCTAGCGACTTTTGTAATTCTGCAGATCGCGCACGTCACTTGGCCGCGTTGTCCACGTGATCGTGTCACTCAGTGTTTCTCATACCACGTTCATGCACTCGCTTCGTTTGTGCACTCGCTTCGTTTGTGCAGCTTCCAATCCGCGCGGCCGCGTCAGGCACGCGGGCGCGTCACTTTGATTTCTTCCATTCCGCGCGGTCGCGTGAGCCATGCGACCGCGTGGCTTCTCGCTGGCCATCTCCTCAATTCCTTGTGTTCCTTCTATTTTTGCAAGCTTCCTCTTCACTCCTTATGCCATTCCTGCCCTATGAAGCCTAAAACACTTAACACACAGATCACGGCATCGAATGGTACGAAAGAAGATAAAAATATACAACTAAAAGATCTTAGAAAGCAAGTTTTTAATCATAGAATATTTTTAGGAAGGAATTGTAAATACATGCAAATTATATGAATAAGTGGGTGAAGACTTGATAAAACCACACAATTAAATACAATATGAATCATAAAATAGCAGTTTATCAGGTGTTCCACTGAGGTGAACTATTTTTTGATCTTCATACTGGCTACTAGGTTTCTGAAGGTGGAGTTGGTGAACTGAGTTCCATTGTCGGTGGTGATAGAGTGGGGGACTCCATACATTGTAATGATGTTCTTGTAGAGGAACTTTCGACTTCTCTGAACTGTGATGGTGGCTAATGGTTCTGCTTTGATCCACTTTGTGAAGTAGTCCACTCCCATTATTAGATACTTCACTTGTCCAGGCGCTTGGGGGAAGGGTCTAATCGGTCCAATTCCCATTTTGAAAAAGGCCATGGAGAAGTTATGCTAATAAGCTCCTCAGGGGGAGCAACGTGGAAGTTTGCATGCATTTGGCATGGTTGACACTTTTTTACGAACTCGGTGGCATCTTTTTGCAAGGTTGGCCAGTAGAACCCTGCTCGTATGACTTTCCTAGCCAGAGACCTTACTCCGAGATAATTCTCACAGATTCTATTGTGCACCTCTTCTAGGACCTTTGTTGTCATTGAGGTCAGGACACACTTCAACAATGGAGTGGATATTCCTCTTTTATAGAAGATATTCTTCACCAAGGTGTATTTTTGTGCTTCCCTCCGAATTTTCTTGGTCTCTTTTTCCTCTTTGGGTAGGATGTCGAATTTCATGTATTCGATTAGTGGGTTCATCCATCCGAGGTCCAATCCGGATACTTCAAGGACATCCTATCGAGCCTCTGTTTTTGTGACAAAGGGCTCTTGGAGAGTTTCTTGGATCAGACTTCTATTATTCCCTTCTAACTTGGTACTTGGTAACTTAGAAAGGGCGTCTGCTCTACTATTGAGATCCCAAGTTATGTGTTTGACCTCAGTCTCTGAGAACTGCCTAAGGTATTCCAAAGTTTTATCTAAGTACCTTTTCATATTAGGGTCTTTAGCCTAGTACTCTCCATTTATTTGAGAGGTTACCACCTGAGAGTCGCTGAACACAAGTACTTTGGTCGCACCGACTTCTTCTGCTAGCTTCAACCCGGCAATCAAAGCTTCATATTCTGCCTGATTGTTAGAAGCTGGGAATTCAAAATTGAGGAAAATTTCTATTTGTGTTCCCTCTTTATTCACCAGTATTATGCCTGCACCGCTTCCGACCTTGTTGAAAGAGCCATCTACATATAGTTCCCATGCCGTGGAGGCTTCCTCTTAATCTCCTGCATACTCTGCTACGAAGTCGGTAAGGCATCGGGCTTTGATTGCATTCTGAGTTTCATATTTAAGGTTGAACTCGAATAGCTCTATAGCCCATTGAACCATTCTGCCCGTAATATTTGTTTTTTGAAGAATTTGCTTCATGGGGTGGTTCGTTTGAACTCTTATGGTGTGAGCTTGGAAATAAGGCCGTAGCCTTCGAGAGGCTACTATTAAGGCATACTCAAACTTCTCGAGTTTTTGGTACCTTAACTCGGGGCCTTGTAGAACTTTGCTGGTGAAGTACATAGGATGTTGCCCGACCTCGTCTTCCTATATTAGAGCTGAGGCTACAACTTTGTCAGCTACAGACAAATACAGGACGAGTTCTTCCCCGACCTTAGGTCGGGTCAGAATCGGAGGCTGGCTTAAAAACCTTTTGAACTCCTGGAATGCTTCTTCGCATTCCGGAGTCTATTCGAACTGGCATCCTTTTCTTAGTAGGGAGAAGAGTGGTAGGAATGTTAATGCTGATCCCGCCAAGAACCTAGAGAGGGCTGCAAGTCGGCCATTTGGCTGCTGGACCTCCCTTAAGCAAGTCGGGCTTTTCATTTCTAGGACTGCTCTACACTTGTCGGGGTTGGCTTCAATCCCCTTTTGTATTTGCATAAATCCTAAAAATTTTCCAACCTCCACCGCGAAGGTGCACTTTGCGCCTTTGCGGGATTCAATCTCATCCTGTGCATCCTAATGGTGTTGAAGACTTGCGAGAGGTCTGTCATGAGGTTGGCCTCATCCCTGATTTTTACTAGCATGTCGTCTATATATACTTCTATTAGACTCCCAAGGTGAGGTGCAAACACCTTATTCATCAGTCTTTGATACGTGGCTCCTGCATTTTTTAACCCAAAAGGCATAACCACATAGCAATAGTTTGCTCTAGGCGTGATAAAAGATGTTTTTTCTTGATCCGGCTTATACATCGGAATTTGATTATATCCCGAGTATGCATCCATAAACGACAGGTATTGATATCCTGAGCTGGAATCTACCAGGGTATCAATATTGAGGAGTGGATATGGGTCTTTTGGACACGCCTTGTTCAGGTCGGTATAATCGACGCACATCCTCCACTTTCCATTTTGCTTCTTGACTAGCACCACGTTTGCTAGCCAAGCCGGATATTTGACCTCTCTGATGAAATTGGCTTCTAGGGGGGCTCGTATTTGTTCTTCCACCACTTGAGCCCGTTCAGGTCCGAGCTTTCGTCTTCTTTGCTGAACAGGTGATGACCCAGGGTAGACTGATAGTTTATGTGACATGAGCTCGGGATCTATCCCTGGCATGTCTAGGGATGGCAACGGGTCCTGATGAGCGGATAATTTATACGCTTTTTGGCATTATTTTTAGTATGTTTTAAGTATATTTTAGTTAGTTTTTATTATATTTTTATTCGTTTTTAGTTAAAATTTACTTTTCTGGACTTTTCAGTATACCCTGAAAAGGACTGCAGATGCTGTTGGATTCTGACCTCCCTGCACTCGAAGTAGATTTTCTGGAGCTATAGAAGCCCAATTGGCACGCTCTCAACTGCGTTGGAAAGTAGACATCCTGGTCTTTCCAGAAATATATAATAGTTCATACTTTATCTGAGATTTGATGGCCCAAACAGGGCGTTCCAAGTCAGCTCAAGAATGCCCAGCGTTAAACGCCGGAACTGGCACGAAAGTGGGAGTTAAACGCCTAAACTGGCACAAAAGCTGGCGTTTAACTCCAAGAAAAGTCTCTACACAAAAATGCTTCAATGCTCAATCCAAGCACACACCAAGTGGGCCCGGAAGTGGATTTTTATGTAATTTACTCATTTCTGTAAACCCTAGGCTACTAGTTCTCCATAAATAGGACCTTTTGCTATTGTATTTTCATCTTTGGACGTTTAGTTCTAAGACCATTGGGGGCTGGCCTCTCGGCCATGCCTAGACCTTGTTCTTATGTATTTTCAACGGTGGAGTTTCTACACACCATAGATTAAGGTGTGGAGCTCTGCTGTACCTCGAGTATTAATGCAATTACTATTGTTCCTCTATTCAATTCAGCTTATTCTTGTTCTAAGATATCAGTTGTTCCTCAACTTGATGAATGTGATGATCCGTGACACTCATCATCATTCTCACCTATGAACGTGTGCCTGACAACCACCTCCGTTCTACCTTAGATTGAGTGGATATCTCTTGGATTTCTTAATCGGAATCTTCTTGGTATAAGCTAGAATTGATGGCGGCATTCAAGAGAATCCGGAAGGTCTAAACCTTGTCTGTGGTATTCTGAGTAGGATTCAAGGATTAAATGACTGTGACGAGCTTCAAACTCGTGATTGTGGGGCGTTAGTGACAGACGCAAAAGAATCAATGGATTCTATTCCGACATGATCGAGAACTGACAACTAATTAGCCGTGCCGTGACAGAGCGCGTTGAACATTTT
>NC_029777.3:83887465-83892439 GCF_000817695.3 Arachis duranensis
CTGCTGAAGCTTGGCTAGCCATGTCTAATTTCTTTAGACTAAAGCTTTAGACTAACATTGCATGATTCCTGGAATTCTTATTAAAAATTTTGGATCTCTTTATTTTCTTTTCCATATAATTTTCGAAAAATACAAAAAAATTTCAAAATCATAAAAAATCGAAAATATTTTATGTTTCTTGTTGAGTCTAATGTCTCATTTTAAGTTGGGTGTCAATTGCATGTTTCTATTCTTCTTGCATTTTTTTGTGTCTTTTCAAGTCAATAATACAGAAAATTGAAGATTCAGAACATTCAGCAGAGGAATTACACAGAAAAAGCTGGGCGTTCAAAACCCCCAGTGAGGAAGGAAAACTGGCGTTTAAACGCCAGCCAGGGTACCTGGCTGGGCGTTCAATGCCCAAAAAGGTAGAGTTTTGGGCGTTAAACGACAGAATGGATACCATTCTGGGCGTTTAACGCCAGGATGGCACAAGAGGGAAGATTTTGTTTTTAATTCAAATTTTTTTCAAGTTTTCATAATTTTTCAAAATCAAATCTTTTTCAAATCATATCTTTTCAATCATATCTTTTCAAAATCAATTTCTTTCCATTTTTAAAAATACTTGCTAACAATTAATGATTTGATTCAACATTTCAGGAATGTTGCCTTTTCTGTTGAGAAAGGTTTAATGTTTGAATCATATCTTTTCTTGTTAGCCAAGTCATTAATTTCAAAAATTGAATCTTTTTAACTTGTTTTTCAATCATATCTTTTCAATCATATCTTTTTAAAACCATAACTTTTCAATCATATTTTTTTTAATCACATCTTTTTCAAAATAGTCTTCAATCATATCTTTTTGATTTCTAATTTCAAAATCTTTTTCAAAAATCACTTTATTTCTTTTCCAACTTTAATTTTCGAAAATCACTCTTCAATTTTTTCAAAATTTCTTTTAATTATTTTAAAATCTTTTTACTTTAATTTTCAAAAATTTCTTCCCTTCTTCTCACATCCTTCTATTTATGGACTAACACTCCTCCTCAATGCACAATTCGAACTCTATCTCTATTGATAAGTTCGAATTCTTCTACCTCCTCCTTCTATTCTTCTTTTCCTCTGACACCTCAAGGAATCTCTATACTGTGACATAGAGGATTTCATATTTTCTTGTTCTCTTCTCTTTCATATGAGCAGGAACAAAGACAAAAGCATTCTTGTTGAGGCTGACCCTGAACCTGAAAGGACCTTGAAGCGAAAGCTAAGAGAAGTTAAAGTACAACTCTCTGTAGAGGACCTAACAGAAATCTTCAAACTAGAAGAAGATATGGCAGCCGAAAACAACAACAATGCCAACAATGCAAGGAAGGTGCTGGGTGACTTTACTGCACCTACTCCCGACTTCTATGGGAGAAGCATCTCTATCCCTGCCATTGGAGCAAACAGACAGAGCTAGAATATGGTTGGACTTACAACCTAAAGACAGCCTGAACTCTTGGGAAAAGCTAGTCTATGCCTTTTTGGCAAAGTTCTTTCCACCTCAAAAATTGAGTAAGCTTAGAGTGGAAGTCCAAACCTTCAGACAAAAGGATGGTGAATCCCTCTATGAAGCTTGGGAAAGATACAAACAATTGATCAGAAAGTGTCCTTCTGACATGCTTTCTGAATGGAGCATCATAGGTATCTTCTATGATGGCTTGTCTGAACAGTCCAAGATGTCATTGGACAGCTCTGCTGGATGATCTCTTCATCTGAAGAAGACGCAAGAACTAATTGAAATGGTTGCAAATAATCAATTTATGTACACTTCTGAAAGGAATCCTGTGAACAGTGGGACAAATCAGAAGAAAGGAGTTCTTGAGATTGATACCCTGAATGCCATATTGGCTCAGAACAAAATATTGACTCAGCAAGTCAATATGATTTCTCAAAGTCTGTCTGGAATGCAAGCTGCACCAGGCAGTACTAAGGACGCTTCATCTGAGGAAGAAGCTTATGATCCTGAGAACCCATCAATGGAAGAGGTGAATTACATGGGAGAACCCTATGGAAATACCTATAATCTTTCATGGAGAAATCATCCAAATCTCTCATGGAAGGATCAACAGAGACCTCAACAAGGTTTCAACAACAATAATGGTGGAAGAAACAGGTTTAGCAATGGCAAGCCTTTTCCATCATCTTCTCAGCAACAGACAGAGAATTCTAAGCAGAGCCATTCTGACTTAGCAACCATGGTCTCTGATATAATCAAAACCACTCAAAGTTTCATGACTGAAACAAGGTCCTCCATTAGAAATTTGGAGGCACAAGTGGGTCAGCTGAGTAAGAAAGTCACTGAACTCCCTCCTAGTACTCTACTAAGCAATATAGAAAAAAATCCAAAAGGAGAGTGCAAGGCTATCAACATGGCCGAATTTGGAGAGGAGGAAGAGGCAGTGATCGCCATTGAGGAAGACCTCAATGGACGTCCACTGGCCTCCAATGAGTTTCTTAATGAGGAACCATGGGAATCTGAGGCTCATACTGAGACCATAGAGATCCCATTGGATCTACTTCTGCCATTCATGAGCTCTGATGAGTATTCTTCCTCTGAAGAGGATGAAGATGTCCCTGAAGAGCAAGTTGCTAAATACCTTGGAGCAATCATGAAGCTAAATGACAAGTTATTTGGTAATGAGACTTGGGAGGATGAACCTCCTTTGCTCACCAAAGAACTGGATGACTTGACTAGGTAGAGATTACCTCAAAAGAGGTAGGATCCTGGGAAGTTCTCAATACCTTGTACCATAGGCACCATGACCTTTGAGAAGGCTCTGTGTGACCTAGGGTCAAGCATAAACCTCATGCCTCTCTCTGTAATGGAGAAGCTAGGGATGTTTGAGGTGCAAGCTGCAAGAATCTCACTAGAGATGGCAGACAATTCAAGAAAACAAGCTTATGGACTTGTAGAGGATGTTCTGGTGAAAATTGAAGACCATTACATCCCTACTGATTTCATAGTCCTAGAGACTGGGAAGTGCATGGATGAATCCACCATCCTTGGCAGACCCTTCCTAGCCACAGCAAAGGCTGTGATTGATGTTGACAGAGGAGAATTGATCATTCAAGTGAATGAAGAATCCTTTGTGTTTAAGGCTCAAGGATATCCCTCTGTAACCATGAAGAGGAAGCATGAAGAGCTTCTCTCAAAACAGAGTCAAACAGAGCCCCCACAGTCAAACTCTAAGCTTGGTGTTGGGAGGCCACAACCAAACTTTAAGTTTGGTGTTGCACCCCCACATTCAAACTCTAAGTTTGGTGTTGGAAGGTTCCAACATTGCTCTGAACATCTGTAAGGCTCCATGAGAGCCCACTGTCAAGCTACTGACATAAAAGAAGCGCTTGTTGGGAGGAAACCCAATGTTATATTTATCTATTTTCCATTGTTATTCTATGTTTTCTGTAGGTTGATGATCATGTGAAGTCACAAAATCAATGGAAAAAGCAAAAACAAAATGAAAAACAGAAAGAAAAATAGCACACCCTGGAGGAAAACTTGCTGGCGTTTAAACGCCAGTAAGGGCAGCAAATGGGCGTTTAACGCCCAGTCTGGCACCAGACTGGCGTTTAACGCCAGGAATGGGCAAAAAGTTGGCGTTAAACGCCAGAAATGGGCACCAGCCCGGCGTTTAACGCCAGGATTGGCATAATGAGCATTTTTGCTCGCCACTTGGTGCAGGGATGAATTATCCTTGACACCTCAGGATCTGTGGTCCCACAGGATCCCCACCTACCCCACCACTCTCTCTCTTCTTCTTCCATTTACCAATCACCTCAATACCTCTTCCCCAAAAACCCCTCACCTATCAAACCCCACCATTCTCTTCACCACTCACATCCATCCTTCATAAAACCCCACCTACCCCACCATCCAAATTCAAACTACTTTCCCTCCCATACCCACCCATCTCTCCACCCCTATATAAATCCATCTTCACTCCTTCATTTTCACACAACCTACACACTACTTCTACCCCTTGGCCGAAAAACAAAACCACCGCCATCTCCTCTATTTCTTCTTCTTCTACTCTCTTCTTTCTTCTTTTGCTCTAGGACGAGCAAACCTTCTAAGTTTGGTGTGGTAAAAGTATTGCTTTTTGTTTTTCCATAACCACTTATGGCATCTAAGGTCGGAGAAACCTCTAGAAAGAGGAAAGGGAAGGCAAAAGCTTCCACCTTCGAGTCATGGGAGATGGAGAGATTCATCTCAAGGGTGCATCAAGACCACTTCTATGAAGTTGTGGCCATGAAGAAGGTGATCCTCGAGGTCCCTTTCAAACTCAAAAAGGGTCAACTTTGATCAAAGGTTGGACCAAGTCCTCATGGATACCACTAAGAAGAGGATGGAGCAAACAAGAGATCCCACTCATGGACATGAGGAAATTCCTCATCATGAAATCCCTGAGATGCCTCAAGGGATGCACTTTCCTCCTCAAAACTATTGGGAGCAAATCAACACCTCCCTAGGAGAATTGAGTTCCAACATGAGACAACTAAGGGTGGAGCACCAAGAACATTCCATTATCCTCCATGAAATTAGAGAAGATCAAAGAATCATGAGAGAGGAGCAACAAAGGCAAGGAAGAGACATTGAGGAGCTCAAGCACTCCATAAGATCTTCAAAAGGAAGAACAAACCGCCATCACTAAGGTGGACCCGTTCTTTAATCTCCTTGTTCTTTATTTTCCTGTTTTTCGAATTTTTATGCTTATGTTTATTTATGTCTCATGATCATCAGTGTTTTAGTGTCTATTCCTTAAAGTTATGAATGTCCTATGAATCCATCACCTTTCTTAAATGAAAAATGTTCTTAATTGAAAAAGAGAAGAATTGCATGAATTTTGAATTTTATAACAGATTAATTAATTTGATGTGGTGGCAATACTTTTGGTTTCTGAATGTATGCTTGAACAGTGCATATGTCTTTTGAATTTGTTGTTCATGAATGTT
>NC_029777.3:83892677-83892940 GCF_000817695.3 Arachis duranensis
GTGTTCAAGAATCATCATACTTAACTAGGAGAATCAATAACACTATCTGGATTCTGAGTTCCTATAGATGCCAATCATTCTGAATTTCAAAGGATAGAGTGAGATGCCAAAACTGTTCAGAGGCAAAAAGCTAAAAGCCCCGCTCATCTAATTAATACTGATCTTCATAGATGTTTTTGGAATTCATTGTATACTCTCTTCTTTTTATCTTAGTTGATTTTCAGTTGCTTGAGGACAAGCAACAATTTAAGTTTGGTGTTGTA
>NC_029777.3:83893115-83899810 GCF_000817695.3 Arachis duranensis
CTGTGATTTTAGGTATTTTCTGGCTGAAATTGAGGGACCTGAGCAAAAATCTGATTCAGAGGCTGAAAAGGACTGTAGATGTTGTTGGATTCTGACCTTCCTGCACTCGAAGTGGATTTTCTGGAGCTACAGAAACCCAATTGGCGCGCTCTCAACTACGTTGGAAAGTAGACATCCTGGGCTTTCCAGCAATATATAATAGTACATACTTTGCCCGAGATTTGATGGCCCAAACAGGCGTTCTAAGTCAGCTCAAGAATGCCCAGCGTTAAACGCCGGAACTGGCACAAAAGTGGGAGTTAAATGCCCAAACTGGCACAAAAGCTGGCGTTTAACTCCAAGAAAAGTCTCTACACGAAAATGCTTCAATGCTCAGCCCAAGCACACACCAAGTGGGCCCGGAAGTGGATTTTTATGTCATTTACTCATTTCTGTAAACCCTAGGCTACTAGTTCTCCATAAATAGGACCTTTTGCTATTGTATTTTCATCTTTGGACGTTTAGTTCTTAGACCATTGGGGGCTGGCCTCTCGGCCATGCCAAGACCTTGTTCTTATGTATTTTCAACGGTGGAGTTTTTACGCACCATAGATTAAGGTGTGGAGCTCTGCTGTACCTCGAGTATTAATGCAATTACTATTGTTCCTCTATTCAATTCAGCTTATTCTTGTTCTAAGATATCACTTGTTTCTCAACTTGATGAATGTGATTATCCATGACACTCATCATCATTCTCACCTATGAACGTGTGCCTGACAACCACCTCCGTTCTACCTTAGATTGAGTGGATATCTCTTGGATTTCTTAATCGGAATCTTCGTGGTATAAGCTAGAATTGATGGCGGCATTCAAGAGAATCTGGAAGGTCTAAACCTTGTCTATGGTATTCTGAATAGGATTCAAGGATTGAATGACTATGACGAGCTTCAAACTCGCGATTGTGGGGCGTTAGTGACAGACACAAAAGAATCAATGGATTCTATTCTGACATGATCGAGAACCGACAGCTGATTAGCCGTGCTGTGACAGAGCGCGTTGAACATTTTCACTGAGAGGACGGGATTGTAGCCACTAACAATGGTGATGCCCAACATACAGCTTGCCATGGAAAGGAGTAAGAAGGATTGGATGAAGACAGTAGGAAAGCAGAGAGACGGAAGGGACAAAGCATCTCCATACCTTATCTGAAATTCTAACCAATGAATTACATAAGTATCTCTATCTTTATTTTATTTTTTATTCATCTTTTAATCATTAATCCTCCATAACCATTTGAATCCGCCTGACTGAGATTTACAAGATAACCATAGCTTGCTTCATACCAACAATCTCCGTGGGATCAACCTTTACTCGCGTAAGGTTTATTACTTGGACGACCCAGGGCACTTGCTGGTTAGTTGTGCGAAGTTGTGATAAAGAGTTGATATTACAATTGTGCGTACCATGTTGATGGCGCCAGTGATGATCACAATTTCGTGCACCAGGTCCCTTTGGGGTGGGACATGCCCCTCGCCCCCAACCCCGCCATCCAGAATCTGTCCCCGTCCCCGCCCCATCCCCGCAACGGGTAACGAGGACCCCATATCCGCCGAGGATCAGAGTCTTCGTGGGTCTCCACGAATTTAAAAAAATAAAAAAATTCAGGAAAAAAGAAAAATTAAAAAAAGAAAGATAAAGATAATCTACAAATTATCATTACAAGCATACTCTTTATAGCCTTCACAAACTTAAACAGCAACAACTAATATTGTCTCAATTCAATCATCAAACATATTAATAAAATAACCAAAATAAATCTAAATATTAAACTTATTCATCACATTCCAAAAACATAAATCTTAAGCCTTTCTTTCATCATATAATGGCAGTGACAGTAGCTTTTGAGTTGTTTGAATCCGCATAAAAAAATTGAAGGTTACATAATTTTAAACATTCAATCCCAGTTTCTTCTAGCTACTACATTATTAGAAAACAAACAGAGGCCCATATATGAGGTACAATCACAAGATACTTCTATGAAATTCAAAGAAAATCATAGAAACCACAAGATAATTAATGAAAAATGCTTCAAGGTAAATGAAATCTAAGGTTGACTTACCGGAAAAAAGAACGGCGAACAAAAAAAGGATCTTGCTAGACGCTGAGATAGAGACCGGACTGCCTCTGTTGAAGACAAAGACGATGACAGGGAATAATGCCCCTACTGTAGACGAAGATGGCAACGACGAAGAACGATTGTGCCTCTGCCGAAGAGAAGGAGACAAGGCTTGTGACGACGCAGACGTTTCGAGCTCCTCTCGGTGACCTTGAGAGGGAGAGTCAAGCTCCTCCCGGTGACCTTGAGAGGGAGAGGTGGAAGCCGTGAGAGGGGACAAGGCTCGCGACGACGCAGACGGCGGTGAGAGTGGAGGAGGGTGGCGAAGAGAAGGAGAGTGGAGGAGGGACACGGGTCTCCACAGGGCGGGGAGCAACGTTTATTTCACGGGTCCCCGTCCCCGCCCTCCACGGGTAAAAAACCTCCCCCAAATCCGTCCCCCGGTGGGTAATTCCCCGCGGATACCCGCCCTGCCAGGGGAAATTGCCATGCCTAGGCATGTCAGAGGCCTTCCAAGCAAAGAGGTCGGAATTTTCTTGTAAGAGCTTTATGAGTTTCTGCTTCAAGTCTTCTTTCAGGTTGGCTCCTATGTTGGTATTTTTTCCTTCCTCCTTTTCGACCTGCACCTCTTTAGTCTTTCCACTGGGTTGTGGTCGTAATTCTTCTTTAACTCTGACTCCTCCGAGCTCAATGGTGTGAACCTCCTTACCTTTTCCTCTTAGGCTTAGGCTTTCATTGTAGCATTTCCTTGCCAACTTCTGATCTCCCCTGATGGTTGTGATTCCCTCTGGCATTGGAAATTTCATACAGAGATGAGGGGTGGATACCACTGCTCCGAGCTGATTAAGGGTCGTTCTGCCTATTAGAGTATAGGCTGAACCCACATCGACGACTAAAAAGTCGATACTCAGAGTCTTGGATCTCATCCCCTTTTCAAAAGTTGTGTGAAGGGGTATGAATCCTAGTGGCTTTATTGGTGTATCCCCCAATCCGTATAAGGTATCAGGTTAAGCTCTCAATTCCTTTTCATCCAATCCCAGCTTATCAAATGTTGGTTTGAACAGGATGTCGGCCGAGCTCCCCTGATCCAGCAGGGTTCAGTGTAGATGGGCGTTGGCAAGGATCATAGTAATCACTACCGGATCATCATATCCGAGAAAGATGCCTTGCCCATCTTCTTTAGTGAAAGAGATGGTTGGAAGGTCGAGAACTTCGCCCCCGACTTGGTAGACTTCCTTCAGATGTCTTTTGCAAGATGACTTTGTGAGACCACCTCCAACAAACACCCCTGAGATCATATGTATATGTCTTTCCGGGGTCTGTGGTGGTTGGTGCGGATTTTACAACCACACTAACTAACCGGCAAGTGCACCGGGTCGTACCAAGTAATATCTTATGTAAGTAAGGGTCGATCCCACTAGGATTGATGGATTAAGCAACAATAGCGTTTGATAAGATTAGTTAGACAAGAAGAAAAGAGTGTTTTGGTATTCAAAAAGCATTAAACAGTGAATTTCAGAAAGCAAGCAGCAATGAGTTGGGAATAAAATATTGAGAAAACAGTTAAGACTTCAGAGTTATCTATTTTCCAGATTAATCTTTATTACTAACTAATTTTTATCATGTAAGATTTAATTTCATGGCAAACTATATGTGACTAGACCGTAATTCCTTAGACCTTCCTAGTCTCCTCTAAAATTCATTAACTGCCAATTCCTTGGTCAATTAATTCCAATTAGAGGGTGATGATCAATTTCCAGTTTATATGCCAAAAGAATCCTAATCATCCAAAAATAAGGGGGTTATATGTCACGTATCCCGTTAAATACAAACAATTAGAAATTCAGTATAATATGTTTTCAAGCTATTGTTCAAGTAAAGAGCTTTTTCAAGTTTTACAAGAACTCAATTAGAACATGGGTCATACTTCCGTTCCACCCATATTCATAAAATAAAGAACGAAAACAATTATTGAAATACAAATCTAAACATGGATTAAATTAGAAAGATCAAACGAATAAATCCATACAAATAGACAGAGCTCCTAACCTTAACAATGGAGGATTAGTTGCTCATGACTCAGTGAAAATAAAGATTCTGGTAAAATGTACTGTCCTCCTTTGATGGCATCTAAATTTCTATTTATAACTAATCCTAATAGATTTAAAATCTAATTATCTAAAATTAAAAATAATGTCTTTTCCTAAAAGAGAAGATTTGAATTTAAATTTGAATTAATTAACAAGTCTTCAGCTGATGGGTGGGGACCACTTGCTTTGTCCATTCTGCAGCTTCTAATCTGTGTTTTTTGGGCTAGAAACTGGGTCAAAACAGCCCAGAAATTGCCCCCAGCATTTTTCTGTATGTGGCGCATGTCACGCGTACGTGTCAGTCACGCGTATGCGTCGATGGTCTTTTCTGCGGGTCACGCGGACGCGTCGCTGAGCAAATCTTCAATTCACGCGTGCGCATCAGTCACGCGCACGCGTTGCCATGGATACTTCCAGATCACGCGCACGCGTCAGGCACGCGTGCGCATCGCTCCTCACAGCCATCTCCTTTGATTCTTGTGCTGTAGAAACTCCGTCAAATTCCGCCGAATGCTACCTTAAATAAATAAAATTGCCCAAAACTCAAAATAGCATCCATAGTGGCTAAAATATAATTAATTCTTAATTAAACTCAACAATTTAAGTGCAAATTCACTAGGAAAAGATAGACAAGATGCTCACGCATCACAACACCAAACTTAAACTATTGCTTGTCCTCAAGCAACAAAAACTAATATAAGCTTAGGATGTGAATTTGCGTGAGAATGAGAATTTGATTAAGCTCATGTCTCTTTTTATAGTGGGGTTTATAACTGTAATCCTGGATAGGTTTGACATCTCACTCTCCTTTGAATCAGGAGGATGTCATTGTCATTCGAAATTAAAATCTGGATAATATTATGAATTCTCTGATCTTTACATTTTAATTTAATCCTTGAACACAGCAAAATTGACTTTAATTTATTTTTTTCTTTGGTGCTTTGCACCTTGAGCCTAGCCGTGACTTTAAATGTTTTGTCTCAAGGATTACTTGACACAGAAACACCACAAGCACTTAACTGGGGGACTCTCTTTGAGTCCTGATTTTTCTTTCAGTTACTCCCAGACAGTGGTGCTCAAAGCCTTTGGCATACTCTGTTAAACGCACTTGGTCTCGACTCTAAGTGTTCTGTCTCAAGGATTACTTGACACAATCACACCACAAGCATATGACTAGGGAAACAACTCTTTGAGCTTTTAATCATGTCTGACCTCCCTAGTCATTGATGCTCAGAGCCTTAGACCTTGCTTTTATTATTATTTATTATTATTATTATTTTTTTCTTTTGCTGTTTCTTTTGCTTCAAGGATTAAATTTTTGTTTATTTCAGAGAAGTCATAATAATTCTCTAAATTTTTGTTCCTTATACATCAACATCCCTTGATTCAAATTCAAATATGCACTGTTCATATAATGAATTCATAATTACAATTAATACCACCACATTTAAGTAAATAAGACTACTCTTGAAATTACTCAATTTCTCATGCAATACATCACTTCTTTTTCTTTTCTTTTTAGATTCAAGTTCAGTGAGTGGTACATGAAACATCCTTTCAGCATTAAAGTAATTAAAAGAAAACTAAACTAGTCCTAGGATTCTAACTAATAAAGGATCATTGGTGCATGAATATTACACTCACACTATGTAATTTCGCACAACTAACCAGCAAGTGAACTGGGTCGTCCAAGTAATACCTTACGTGAGTAAGGGTCGATCCCACGGAGATTGCCGGCTTGAAGCAAGCTATGGTTATCTTATTATTCTTAGTCAGGATATTGGTGCACGAAATTGCAATCACACTTTTTGCAATCCGCACAACTAACAAGCAAGTGCACTGGGTCATCCAAGTAATACCTTATATGAGTAAGGGTCGATTCCACGGAGATTATTGGTTTGAAGCAAGCTATATTTATTTTATTATTCTTAGTCAGGATATCAATAAAAATTATCAGTTGAAATTATTAGAAAAATAAAAGAGCATGAAATAAATAATTGTTACTTTAATAATGGAGAATATATTGGAGTTTTGGAGATGCTTTGTCCTCTGAATTTCTGCAATGTAATATTCAACTCAATTGTTTGTAAAGTTTCCTCCATGGCAAGCTGTATGTAGGGTATCACCATTGTCAGTGGCTACCTCCCATCCTCTCAGTGAAAACGGTCCAGATGCTCTGTCACAGCACGGCTAATCAGCTGTTGGTTCTCGATCATGCTGGAATAGGATCCATTGATCCTTTTGCGTTTGTCATCACGCCCAGCAATCGCGAGTTTGAAGCTCGTCACAGCCATTCAATCCTTAAATCCTACTCGGAATATCACAGACAAGGTTTAGACTTTCCGGATCCTCAAGAGTGGCCGCCATCAATTCTAGCTTATACCACGAAGATTCTGATTAAGGAATCTAAGAGAAGCTCATTCAGTCTGATGTAGAATGGGGGTGTTTGTCAGGAACACGTTCATGGATTGAGGAAGGTGATGAGTGTCACGGATCATCACCTCCTTCAC
>NC_029777.3:83899970-83904674 GCF_000817695.3 Arachis duranensis
ATGTCATCTATTTAAACAACTTTTAGAGGATTACATTGTACCTGATGACATTTTCAGATCTGAAAATGTCATCAGGTACAAAGTAATCCTCTAAAAGTTGTTTAAATAGTAAACTAGTAGCCTAGGTTTACAGAAAATAAGTAAACTAAGATAATTGGTGCAAAAATCCACTTCTGGGGCCCACTTGGTATGTACTGGGGCTGAGACTAAAGCTTCTCACGTGCTTGGGCTGTTTATGGAGTTGAACGCCAGGTTGTAACGTGTTTTGGGCGCTGAACTCCAACTTGTAACCTGTTTCTGGCGCTGGACGCCAGACAGCAGCATGAAACTGGCGTTGAACGCCAGTTTACGTCATCTATCTTTGCGCAAAGTATGGACTATTATATATTTCTGGAAAGCCCTGGATGTCTACTTTTCAGCACAATTAAGAGCGCGCCAATTGGACTCCTGTAGCTCCAAAAAATTCATTCCGAGTTTAGGGAGGTCAGGATCCAACAGCATCAGCAGTCCTTTTTCAGCCTAAATCAGATTTTTGCTCAGCTCCCTCAATTTCAGCCAGAAAATACCTGAAATCACAGAAAAATACACAAACTCATAGTAAAGTCCAGAAATATGATTTTTGCTTAAAAATTAATAAAATTCTATTAAAAACTAATTAAAACATGCTAAAATCTACATGAAATTACCCCCAAAAAGCGTATAAAATATCCGCTCATCACAACACCAAACTTAAACTGTTGCTTGTCCTCAAGCAACTAGATAAATAAAATAGGATTAAAAGAAATTAAGAAGTAATAATATCTCATAGTTTTAGGTGAAGCTCAGATTCTTATTAGATGAGCGGGGCTTGTAGCTTTTTGGCTTCCGAATAGTTTTAGCATCTCACTTTATCCTTTGAAATTCAGAATGATTGGCATCTATAAGAAATCAAAATTCAGATAGTATCATTGATTCTCCTAGTGTAGCATGTTGATTCTTGAACACAGTTACTTTATGAGTCTTGACCGTGGCCCTAAGCACTTTGTTTTCCAGTATTACCACCAGATACATAAATGCCACAGACACATAATTGGGTGAACTTTTTCAGATTGTGACTTAGCTTTGCTAAAGTCCCCAATTAGAGGTGTCCAGGGTTCTTAAGCACACTCTTTAGCCTTGGATCACAACTTTAACCACTCAGTCTCAAGCTTTTCACTTGGACCTGCATGCCACAAGCACATGGTTAGGGACAGCTTGATTTAGCCGCTTAGGCCTGGAATTACTTCCTTGGGCTCTCCTATTCATTGATGCTCAATGCCTTGGATCCTTTTCACCCTTGCCTTTTGGTTTTAAGGGCTGTTGGCTTTTTCTTTTTCTTAATCCAATGATTTTTTTTCACTGCTTTTTCTTGCTTCAAGAATCAAATTCATGATTTTTCAGATCATCAATAATATTTTTCGTGTTCCTCATTCTTTCAAGAGCCAACAATTTTAACATTCATAAAATTCAAGATAAAAAATATGCACTGTTTAAGCATTCATTCAGAACACAAAAAGTATTGCCACCACATATAATTAATTATAATTTTTCTTATTAAGAACTCGAAAAAATAAAAGTTACTTCTTTATTCTAAAAATCTACTATTTTATTCATGTTTAATGATGATGAGAAAAATAAATTATAACTTAATTGGAGATAAAACCAAAATAGACATGTTAATAACTACTCCTATATAACTTCTAAGGTAAAATCCTATAATCTACTATCACATAGTTAAAGATAAAATTAGAACTCAACAACCTGTATTTTGGGAAGTGGATGTTCCTCTAGTCTGTGGAATGCTTGGTCCTTCAAGAATTAATTTCTGGCGCTTCAACTCCCTCAAGTCACGTCCTTGCTCCTCTTGTTCCCTAAGCAATTTGCAAAGAATGCTACTTTGATTACTCTGTTCTTCTTTTATTTGGTTCATAGTCTCTTGCAACTTAGAAATAGATGCCTCAAGATGCTCCCAATATTCGAATTGAGGGAGTTCTGGGAGAATTTCTTGTGCTCTCCTTTTGATTGGATCATCCTGCAACTGTTGTCTTTCCATTGATAATTTAGTGATTGGCTTCTCAACTGAGATGTACTCAGTTATCCCCATCCTCACTCCAGCATCTTTGTAGAGCATAGAAATTAAGCTTGGATAGGCCAACGTGGTATCTTTGAAGTTCTTGTTTGCTATTTTGTAGAGTTCACAGGAGATTAGTTGATGAACTTCTACTTCACTTCCCAACATGATGCAGTGAATCATCACTGCTCTTTTAACAGTGACTTCCGAACGGTTGCTTGTGGGCAATATAGAATGCCCAATGAAGTCCAGCCAGCCTCTGGCAACTGGTTTGAGATCTTCTCTCTTGAGTTGATTTGGGATGCTAGTGGTGCTGCTGGTCCACCTGGCTCTAGGGATGCATATATCCTCTAGAATGTTGTCCAGGCCTTTGTTTACCCTCATCATTCTCCTATTAAAGGAGTTTGGGTCATCTTTTAGCTGGGGAAGCTTGAAGATTTCCCTGATTTTGTCAGGGTGAATGTGGACAATTTTTCCTCTGACCAAGGTTCGATGGTTATAGAGGGCAGTTACAGTTATTCTTTGCTTTTCTGTCTTCCACAGATTAGCGTAGAACTCCTGAACCATGTTCCTTCCCACTTTTGTTTTAGGATTAGCTAGGACTTCCCAGTTCCTATTTCGAATTTGCTCTTGGATCTCCGGATATTCATCTTCTTTCAGATCGAACTTGACTTCCGGGATCACTGATCTTAGACCCATTATTTTGTAGTAATGGTCTGAATGTTCTTTGGTTAAGAACATCCCTTGATTCCAAAGTGGTTTTGGAATACTCTCTTTCTTGCCTCTTGGAGTGGGTTATTTTCCTTTAGGGGCCATGATCTTAGTGATCACGGATAAACACACCAAACTTAGAGGTTTGCTTGTCCTCAAGCAAAAGAAAAGAAATGAGAGGGATAGGAGGAGAGCAATTGTAGAATGGTGAATGATGTGAGGGGCGCCGAAGTTGATATATAAAGGGAGGGGTGGGTTTTCGAAAATAAGAAAAATATATAAGATAAAAGATATGATTTAAAAAGATAAATATGATAAGAAAAAGATATAATTTAAAGATAAAAAGATATGAATGATATTTTAAAAAAAGATAAATCTGAATTTTTAATTTTGAAAAAGATTTTAAAAGATAATTAAGTTTTGAAAAAGATTTTTGAAAAAAGATTTAGATTGGATTGGAAAAAGGTTTGTGTTATTGTGTTAAGATATAATTGAAAAAAGAATTTTAGAAATTAGAGATTTTAGAAATTAGGATTAACATTTTTGAAATGAAAGGATGACATTTTGAAACATGTTTATGCAAGAAATCATGAATTGAAACATAAAAATTTAGAAAATTTGTAAAGAAAAACGAATTTTACCTCCTCCCCACCATCCTGGCGTTAAACGCCCAAATGCTGCATGTTTTGGGCGTTTAACGCCCAATTGCTGCTTCTCCTGGGCGTTCAACGCCCAGTTGTTGCTTCTTTCTGGCGTTGCATGCCAGGAAGTCCTTTGTCACTGGGCGTTTTTCTAAACGCCCAGGATGCTGTAATTCTGGCGTTAAACGCCCAGAAGGGGCTTCTTTCTGGCGTTCAACGCCCAGATTGCTATCCTTACTGGCGTTGAACGCCCAGTGGATGCTTCTTTTGGGCGTTCAACGCCCAAAACGTTTCTTACTGGCTTTTTCACGCCAGTAAGCTTCCAAATTCCCCTGTAACTTTGTGAATTCACGCAATTGCTATTTTACCTTTTGAAGATACTTTGACATATACCTGTAAAAATTTAACAAAAACAAATAAAATTAAATTTTGTGAATGGCTGGGTTGCCTCCCAGCAAGCGCTTCTTTATTGTCCTTAGTTGGACTATTACTGAGCTCTAATCAAGTCTCAGTTTTGAGCATTCTTGCTCAAAATTGCCTTCAAGATAATGTTTAACTCTCTGTCCGTTAACAATGAACTTTTTGTTAGAGTCATTATCCTGAAGCTCTATGTATCCATATGGTGATACACTTGTAATCACATATGGACCCTTCCACCGGGATTTTAATTTCCCGGGGAATAATTTGAGCTTAGAATTAAATAGCAGAACCTTCTGCCCTGGCTCAAAGACTCTGGATGACAGTTTCTTATGATGCCATCTTTTTGCTTTCTCTTTGTAAATTTTTGCATTCTCGAAAGCATTGAGTCTAAATTCCTCAAGCTCATTTAACTGGAGCAATCATTTTTCTCCAGCTAACTTGGCATCAAGGTTTAGGAATCTGGTTGCCCAGTAGGCCTTGTGTTCCAGTTCCACTGGCAAGTGTCATGCCTTTCCATACACGAGCTGGTATGGAGAGGTCCCTATAGGTGTCTTGAATGTTGTTCTGTATGCTCACAGAGCATCATCCAAGATTCTTGCCCAATCCTTTCTACGGTTAATTACAGTCTGTTCTAGGATTCTTTTAAGCTCTCTGTTAGAGACTTCAGCTTGCCCATTTGTCTGTGGATGATATGAAGTGGCTACCCTGTGGCTAACTCCATAACGAACCAAAGCATAGTAAAGCTGTTTATTGCAGAAATGAGTGCCCCCATCACTGATTAATACTCTAGGGGTACCAAATCTACTGAAGATGTGTTTCTGGAGGAATTTTAACACGGTCTTA
>NC_029777.3:83904681-83906919 GCF_000817695.3 Arachis duranensis
GGATACATAATCCACTGCCACCAGAATATAAGTGTTTGAGTATGATGGTGGGAAAGGTCCCATGAAGTCAATACCCATACATCAAACAACTCAATCTCCAAGATCCCTTGTTGAGGCATGGCATAACTGTGAGGCAGATTACCAGATCTTTGGCAACTGTCACAATTAAGTACAAACACTCGGGAATCTTTATAGAGGGTAGGCCAGTAGAAGCCGCATTGGAGGACTCTTGTGGTTGTTCGCTCACTTCCAAAATGTCCTCCATACTATGATCCATGGCAGTGCCATAGGATCTTCTGCGCTTCTTCTTTAGGCACACATCTACGGATTACTCCGTCTGCACATCTCTTGAAGAGATACGGCTCATCCCAAAGATAATACTTTGCATCTATGATAAGCTTCTTTGATTGCTGCCTGCTGTACTCTTTGGGTATGAATCTTACTGCCTTGTAGTTTGCAATGTCTGCAAACCATGGCACTTCCTGGATGGCGAAGAGTTGCTCATCCGGAAAGTTTTTAGAGATCTCAGTAAGAGGGAGGGACGCCCCTTCTACTGGTTCTATTCGGGACAGGTGATCTGCTACCTGATTCTCTGTCCCTTTTCTGTCTCTTATTTCTATATCAAACTCTTGCAGAAGCAACACCCATCTTATGAGTCTGGGTTTTGAATCCTGCTTTGTGAGTAGATATTTAAGAGCAGTATGGTCAGTATACACAATTACTTTTGATCCTACTAGATAGGATCTAAACTTGTCAATGGCGTAAACCACTGCAAGTAGCTCTTTTTCTGTGGTTGTGTAATTCTTCTGTGCATCATTTAGAACACGACTGGCATAGTAAATGACGTGCAGGAGCTTGTCATACCTTTGTCCCAACACTGCACCAATGGCATGGTCACTGGCATCACACATTAGTTCAAATAGCAATGTCCAGCTTGGTGCAGAGATGATTGGTGCTGTGACCAATTTAGCTTTCAGAGTCTCAAATTCCTGCAGACACTCCTTATCAAAGATAAATGGCGTGTCAATAGCTAGCAGGTTGCTCAGAGGTTTGGCGATTTTTGAAAAATCCTTTATAAACCTCCTATAGAATCCTGCATGCCCCAGAAAGCTTCTGATTGCCTTAACATTGGCAGGTGGTGGTAATTTTTCAATTACCTCTACCTTAGCTTGATCCACCTCTATTCCCTTGTTTGAAATTTTGTGCCCAAGGACAATTCCTTCGGTTACCATAAAGTGACACTTCTCCCAGTTTAAAACCAGGTTAGTCTCTTGGCATCTCTTTAGAACAAGTGCTAGATGGTTAAGACAGGAGCTGAATGAGTCTCCAAATACTGAAAAGTCATCCATGAAGTGTTCCAGAAATTTTTCCACCATATCAGAGAAAATTGAGAGCATGCACCTCTAAAAGGTTGCAGGTGCATTGCACAGACCAAATGGCATCCTTCTGTATGCAAATACTCTAGATGGACATGTGAATGCTGTTTTCTCTTGATCCTGGGGATCTACTGCAATTTGATTATAACCTGAATATCCATCCAGGAAGTAGTAGTATTCATGACATGCTAGTCTTTCTAGCATATGGTCTATGAATGGTAAAGGAAAATGATCCTTTCTGGTGGCTGTATTGAGCTTTCTATAATCAATACACATACGCCACCCTGTAACTATTCTTGTAGGAACCAGTTCATTTTTTTCATTATGAATCACTGTCATGCCTCCCTTCTTAGGGACGACTTGGACAGGGCTTACCCAGGGGCTGTCAGAAATATGATAAATAATTCCAGCCTCTAGTAATTTAGTGACCTCCTTCTGCACCACTTCCTTCATGGCTGGATTCAGCCGCCTTTGTGATTGGACCACTGACTTGGCGTCACCCTCCAATAGGATCTTGTGCATGCATCTGGCTGGGCTAATGCCCTTAAGATCACTGATGGACCACCCAAGAGCTGTCTTGTGTGTCCTCAGCACTTGAATTAGTGCTTCCTCTTCCTGTGGCTCTAAGGTAGAGCTTATGATTATAGGAAAGGTATCACCTTCTCCCAGAAATGCATATTTCAAGGATGGTGGTAATGGTTTGAGCTCAGGTTTGGGAGGTTTCTCCTCTTCCTGAGGAATTTTCAGAGGTTCTATTATTCTCTCTGATTCCTCCAAATCAGGCTGAACATCTTTAAAGATGTCCTCTAGCTCTGATTCGAGACTCTCAGCCATATTGACCTCTCTCACCAGAGAGTCAATG
>NC_029777.3:83906978-83910569 GCF_000817695.3 Arachis duranensis
AGCACCACAAAGTCAGTAGGAAAGGCAAATGGCCCAACCTTGACAATCATATCTTCAATCACTCCTGATGGGTATTTAATGAAGCCATCAGCAAGTTGAAGATATATCCGGGTTGGTTTGACTTCTTCAGTCAAACCAAGCTTTGTGATAATAGATGCAGGTATTAGGTTGATACTTGCCCCAAGATCACATAGAGCTTGCTTGGTACAATTACCCTCTAATGTGCATGGTATCATAAAGCTCCCAGGATCTTTAAGCTTCTCAGGTAAGCTTTTCAGGATGACTGCACTGCATTCTTCAGTGAGGTAAACTTTTTCAGTTTCCCTCCAATCCTTCTTATGACTTAAGATCTCTTTCATGAACTTAGCATAAGAGGGTATTTGCTCAAGTGCCTCTGTAGACGGAATCTTTATTTCAAGAGTCCTGAGATAATCTGCAAAGCGGGCAAATTGCTTATCCTGTTCCGCTTGGCAAAGTTTTTGAGGATAAGGCATTTTGGCTTTGTATTCCTCAACCTTAGTTGCTGCAGGTTTATTACCTACAGAAGTGGGTTGGGAAGCCTTTTTAGGAGAGTTATTATCAGCACTTGTATGTGTCTGATCCTCCACTGGCATTTGAATGCCAGGCGTGGAAGCTGGAGTGGTGTTAGACGCCAGCTCCTTGCCTGTTTCTGGCGTCTGAACGCCAGAATTGTGCTCCTTTTGGGCGTTCGACGCCAAATCCTTGCTTGTTTCTGGCGTTGAACGCCAGGAATGAGCATGGTTTGGGCGTTCAGTGCCAGTATTATTCCTCTCTGGGCTCTGATTGTCCTCAGAGGGATTTTGAGTAGCCATTTGTTCATTTCTTGGCTTCCTGCTATTTTAAAGTGGGGTATTTAATGTTTTTCCACTTCTTAATTGAACTGCTTGGCATTCTTCTGTTATTTGTTTTGACAGTTGCTTTTCTGTTTGCTTTAACTGTACTTCCATATTCCTGTTAGCCATTCTTGTTTCTTGTAGTATTTTCTTGAATTCGGCTAACTGTTGAGTTAGAAAATCCAGCTGCTGATTGAATTCATTAGCCTGATCTACAGGACTGAGTTCAGCAGTTACTGTTTTAGCTTCTTCTTTCATGGAAGATTCACTGCTTAGGTACAGATGCTGATTTTTGGCAACTATATCAATAAGCTCTTGAGCTTCTTCAATTATTTTTCTCATATGTATAGATCCACCAGCTGAGTGATCTAAAGAAATCTGAGCTTTTTCTGTAAGCCCATAGTAGAAGATGTCTAATTGCACCCACTCTGAAAATATTTCAGAGGGGCATTTTCTTAGCATCTCTCTGTATCTCTCCCAAGCATCATAAAGGGATTCATTATCTCCTTGTTTGAACCCTTGGATGCTTAGCCTTAGCTGTGTCATCCGTTTTGGAGGAAAATAGTGATTCAGGAATTTTTCTGACAGCTGTTTCCATGTCCTTATGCTGTCCTTAGGTTGGTTATTTAACCACCTCTTAGCTTGATCTTTTACAGCGAATGGAAACAGTAATAATCTGTAGACATCCTGATCTACTTCTTTATCATGTACTGTGTCAGCAATTTGTAAAAATTGTGCCAGAAACTGTGTAGGTTCTTCATGTGGAAGATCGGAATACTGGCAGCTTTGCTGCACCATGATAATGAGCTGAGGATTCAACTCAAAGCTACTAACTCCAATGGAGGGTATACAGATACTAATCCCATATGAAGCAGTAGTGGGGTTAGCATATGACCCCAGAGTCCTCCTGGACTGTCCATTTCCACTTAGTTCCATGATGGAGTAAGGGAGATGGTATGGATGTTGATATTGTCTATTTTATTATAAGAATAATTTTTGAAATAATAAAATAAAACAAAAACCGAAAATAAAATAAATAAAGAAAGAAAATTAAAAATTAAAATTTATAAGAATTTGAAAAATTTTGAAATTGAAATCTGAATTTTTATATAAAAAATTTCGAAAAAGTAGCTTAAAAATAGTTAGAAAAGATATTTTTTTGAATTTTAAAATTTTTGATGAAAGAGAAAAACACACAAAAGACACAAGATTTAAAATTTTTAGATCTAATGCTCCTTGTTTTCGAAAATTTTTGGAGGAAAAACACCAAGGAACACCAAACTTAAAAATTTTAAGATCAAAACACAAGAAAGACTCAAGAACACCTTGAAGATTCACAAGAACACCAAGAACAAAAGAAAGAACACCAAACTTAAAATTTTTAGAAAATTAAGATAATTTTTCGAAAATTAAAGAAATATTAACAAGAAAACACCAAACTTAAAGTTTGGCACAAGATTTAATCAAAGAAAAATTATTTTTGAAAAAGATTTCAAAAAGAAGATACCCAATTATCAAGAACATAAACGAATGCTCTAGCCAATTGGGCAGTAAATGTAACACTTGTTTTGAATAGGTATATTCCTTTTGGAAAACTAATGCTTTGAAAAAGCACAAGAGAAACAAGAAAAGACACAGAACATGAAAAATTAAAGATCAAACAAGAAAAATAAACAAAAACAACTTGAAGATCAAAGAACAATGAAGAACATAAATTCGAAAAATTAAAAAAATATAAAATATGCAATTGACACCAAACTTAGAACAAAACACTAGACTCACGAAAAAAATTAAGAATTAATAAAGAAAACTAATATTTTTGAAAAAAATTTTTGAAAAGAAATTAAAAGACTCTGACCCAATTGAAAAAATCTTCCTAATCTAAGCAAAAAAATAAACCGTTAGTTGTTCAAACTCAACAATCCCTGGCAACGGCGCCAAAAACTTGGTGCACGAAATTGCAATCACACTTTTTGCAATCCGCACAACTAACCAACAAGTGCACTGGGTCGTCCAAGTAATACATTACGTGAGTAAGGGTCGATTCCACGGAGATTATTAGTTTGAAGCAAGCTATATTTATTTTATTATTCTTAGTCAAGATATCAATAAAAATTATCAGTTGAAATTATTAGAAAAATAAAAGAGCATGAAATAAATAATTGTTACTTTAATAATGGAGAATATGTTGGAGTTTTGGAGATGCTTTGTCCTCTGAATTTCTGCAATGTAATATTCAACTCAATTGTTTGTAAAGTTCCCTCCATGGCAAGCTGTATGTAGGGTATCACCATTGTCAGTGGCTACCTCCCATCCTCTCAGTGAAAACGGTCCAGATGCTTTGTCACAGCACGGCTAATCAGCTGTTGGTTCTCGATCATGCTGGAATAGGATCCATTGATCCTTTTGCGTTTGTCATCACACCCAGCAATCGCGAGTTTGAAGCTCGTCACAGCCATTCAATCCTTAAATCCTACTCGGAATACCACAGACAAGGTTTAGACTTTCCGGATCCTCAAGAGTGGCCGCCATCAATTCTAGCTTATACCACGAAGATTCTGATTAAGGAATCTAAGAAAAGCTTATTCAGTCTGATGTAGAACGGGGGTGTTTGTCAGGCACACGTTCATGGATTGAGGAAGGTGATGAGTGTCACGAATCATCACCTCCTTCACGTTTAAGCGCAAATGAACATCTTAGATAGGAACACACACACGTTTGAATGAAATAGAAACAA
>NC_029777.3:83910588-83932648 GCF_000817695.3 Arachis duranensis
AGAAACAATTGCATTAATTCATCGAGACGCTGCAGAGCTCCTCACCCCCAACAATGGGGTTTAGAGACTCATGCTGCCAAAAGGTACAAATTTCAGATCTAAAAATGTCATGAGGTACAAAGTAATCCTCTAAAAGTTGTTTAAATAGTAAACTAGTAGCCTAGGTTTACAGAAAATAAGTAAACTAAGATAATTGGTGCAGAAATCCACTTCTGGGGCCCACTTGGTATGTACTGGGGCTGAGACTAAAGCTTCTCACGTGCTTGGGCTGTTTCTGGAGTTGAACGCCAGGTTGTAACGTGTTTTGGGCGCTGAACTCCAACTTGTAACCTGTTTCTGGCGCTGGACGCCAGACAGCAGCATGAAACTGGCGTTGAACGCCAGTTTACGTCATCTATCTTCGTGCAAAGTATCGACTATTATATATTGCTGGAAAGCCCTGGATGTCTACTTTTCAGCCCAATTAAGAGCGCGCCAATTGGACTCCTGTAGCTCCAAAAAATTCATTCCGAGTACAGGGAGGTCAGGATCCAACAGCATCAGCAGTCCTTTTTCAGCCTAAATCAGATTTTTGCTTAGCTCCCTCAATTTCAGCCAGAAAATACCTGAAATCACAGAAAAATACACAAACTCATAGTAAAGTCCAGAAATATGATTTTTGCTTAAAAATTAATAAAATTCTATTAAAAACTAATTAAAACATGCTAAAATCTACATGAAATTACCCCCAAAAAGCGTGTAAAATATCCGCTCATCAGATATCAATAGGGTTCTTTAATTTTAATTGTAAAAAGTGAAAGTGTATAAAATGAGTAAGTGTTATGCAGTAATGGAGAATATGTTGGAGTTTTGGAGATGCTTTGTCTTCTGAATCTCTGCTTTTCCCCTGTCTTCTTCTTCACGCACGCAGTTCCTCCCATGGCAAGCTGTGTGTTGGTGGATCACCGTTGTCAATGGCTACCATCCATCCTCTCAGTGAAAATGGTCCAAGTGCGCTATCACCGCACGACTAATCATCTGTCGGTTCTCGATCATGTCGGAATAGGATCCATTGATCCTTTTGCGTCTGTCACTACACCCAACACTCGCGAGTTTGAAGCTCGTCACAGTTATCCAATCCTTGAATCCCACTCGGAATACCACAGACAAGGTTTAGACCTTCTGGATTCTCAAGGATGCTGCCAATAGATTCTAGCCTATACCACGAAGATTCTGATTAAGGCATCTAAGAGATATATATTCAATCTAATGTAGAATGGAGGTGGTTGTCAGGCACATGTTCTTAGGTTGAGAATGGTGATGAGTGTCACGGATCATCACATTCATCACGGTTAAGTACAAATAAATATCTTAGATAGAAACAGGCATGTTTGAATGGAAAATAGAAGTAATTGCATTAACTCATCGAGACACAGTAGAGCTCCTAACCCCCAACAATGGAGTTTAGAGACTCATGCCGTCAAAGAGTACAAAGTTCAGATCTAAAAATGTCATGAGATACAAAATAAATCTCTAAAAGTTGTTTAAATACTAAACTAGTAACCTAGGTTTACAGAAAATGAGTAAACTAAGATAGATAGTGCAGAAATCCACTTCTGGGGCCCACCTGGTGTGTGCTGGGGCTGAGACTTGAGCTTCTCACGTGCCTGGGCTATTTCTGGAGTTAAACGTCAGGTTGTAACCTATTTTGGGTTTTTAACTCCAACTGGTAACCTATTTCTGGCGTTTAAAGCCAGAATGCAACATGGAACTGGCGTTAAATGCCAGTTTACGTCATTTATCTTCGCGCAAAGTATAGACTAATATATATTGCTGGAAAGCCCTGGATGTCTACTTTCCAACCCAATTAAGAGCGCGCCAATTTGACTTCTGTAGCTCCAAAAAATCTATTCTAAGTGCAGGGAGGTCAGAATCAAACAGCATTAGCACTCCATTTTCAGCCTGAATCAGATTTTTGCTCAGCTTCCTCAATTTCAGCTAGAAAATACCTGAAATCACAGAAAAACACACAAACTCATAGTAAAGTCCAGAAATCTGAATTTTGCCTAAAAACTAATAAAAATATACTAAAAACTATATGAAATTACCCCTAAAAAGCGTATAAAATATCCGCTCATCACAACACCAAACTTAAACTGTTGCTTGTCCCCAAGCAACTAGATAAATAAAATAGGATAAAAAGAAATCAAGAAGCAATAATATCTTAGAGTTTTAAGTGAAGCTCAGATTTTAATTAGATGAGCGGGACTAGTAGCTTTTTGCTTCCGAACAGTTTTGGCATCTCACTTTATCCTTTGAAATTCAGAATGATTGGCATCCATAGGAACTCAGAATTCAGATAGTATTATTGATTCTCCTAGTTTAGTATGTTGATTCTTGAACACAGCTACTTTATGAGTCTTGGCCGTGGCCCTAAGCACTTTGTTTTCTAGTATTACCACCGGATACATAAATGCCACAGACACATAACTGGGTGAACCTTTTCAGATTGTGACTTAGCTTTGCTAAAGTCCTTAATTAGAGGTGTCCAGAGTTCTTAAGCACACTCTTTTACTTTGGATCACGACTTTAACCACTCAGTCTCAAGCTTTTCACTTGGACCTGCATGCCACAAGCACATGGTTAGGGACAGTTTGATTTAGCCGCTTAGGCCTGGATTTATTTCCTTGGGCCCTCCTATCCATTAATGCTCAAAGCCTTGGATCCTCTTTACCCTTGCCTTTTGGTTTTAAGGGCTATTGGCTTTTTCTACTGCTCCTTCTTTCTTTTTTTTCACTGCTTTTTCTTGCTTCAAGAGTCAATTCATGATTTTTCAGATCATCAATAATATTTCTCTTGTTCATCATTCTTTCAGGAGCCAACAATTTTAACATTCATAAAATTCAAGATAAAAAATATGCAATGTTCAGATATTCATTCAGAAGACAAAAAGTATTACCACCACATATAAATAATTATAATTTTCCTTATTAAAAACTCGAAAAAAATTATTGCCTCCTTATTCTAAAAATCTGCTATTTTATTCATGTTTGATGATGATGAGAAAAATAAATTATAGCTTAATTGGAGATAAAATCAAAATAAAGATACTAATTACTACTACTCATATATAATTTCTAAGGTAAATTCCTAATAAGAACAATTATCACAGAGTTAAGGCTAAGATTAGGACTCAACAACCTTTATTTTGGGAAGTGGATGTTCCTCTAGTCTGTGGGGTGCTTAGCCCTTGAAGAGATAGCTTCTAGCGTTTTAGTTCCTTCAGTTCACACCTTTGTTCTTCTTGTTCCCCAAGCAGTTTTCAAAAGCATGCTACTTTGATTTTTCTGTTCTTCCTTTAGTTGGTTCATAGCTTCTTGCAACTTGGTAACAGATGCTTCAAGACGCTCCCAGTATTCAATTTGAGGGATTTCCGGGAGGAATTTCTGTGCTTTCCTCTTGATGGGGTCGTCTTGCACTTGTTGTCTTTCCATTGATATTTTGGTGATTGGTTGCTCAACTGAGATATACTCATTTACTCCCATCTTTACCCTAGCATCTTTACATAGCATAGAGATTAAGCTTGGATAAGCTAATTTGGCATCTTTGGAGTTTTTTTTTGCAATTGTGTAAAGTTCACAAGAAATCAGCTGATGAACTTCCACTTCTTTTCCCAACATAATGCAATGGATCATTACTGCTCTTTTGATGGTGACTTCCGAGCGGTTGCTAGTGGGTAGTATAGAACGCCCAATAAAGTCCAGCCAGCCTCTGGCGACTGGTTTGAGATCTCCTCTCTTGAGTTGATTTGGGACACCCTTTGTGCTGGTTGTCCACTTGGCTCCAGGGAGGCATATGTCCTCTAGAATTTCATCCAAGCCCTTATTTGTTCTCATCATTCTCCTATTAAAGGAGTCTGGGTCATCTTTCAGCTGAGGTAGCTTGAAGATCTCCCTGATTTTGTCAGGGTCTAGGTGAACAATCTTTCCTCTAACCAGAGTCCGATAGTCATAGAAGGCAGTTCCAGCTATTCTTTGCCTGTCTGTTTGCCACAGATTAGAGTAGAATTCCTAAACCATGTTCCTTCCCACCTTTGTTTTAGAATTAGCTAGGATTTCCCAGCTCCTGTTTCGAATTTGCTCTTGAATCTCCGGATATTCGTCTTCTTTCAGATCGAATTTAACTTCCGGGATCACTGACCTTAGACCCATTATTTTGTAGTAATGGTCTGAATGTTCTTTGGTTAAGAACTTCCCTTGATTCCAAAGTGGTTTTAGAATATTCTCTTTGTTGCCTCTTGGAGTGGTTTGTTTTCCCTTAGGAGCCATGATCTTAGTGGGTATTGGCTTAGTGATCACGGATAAACACACCAAACTTAGAGGTTTGCTTGTTCTAAAGCAAAAGAAAAAAAAGGAGAGGGATAGAAGGAGAGCTAATTTCGAATTGTAGAGGAGAGGAGGGAGGCCGAACGTGGATTTATAGGGAAGGGGGTGGGTTTTCGAAAATTTTGAAAAAGATAAGATAGAAGATATGATTTGTAAAAGATAAGTATGATAGGAAAAAGATGTAATTTAAAATTGAAAAGTTATGAAAGATATTTGAAAAAGATAAATCTGAATTTTGAAAAGAAGATATGATGAGTTTAAAAAGATTTGAGAAGAATTTAAAAAGATTTGAAAAGAATTCAAAAAGATAATTGAGTTTTGAAAAAGGTTTGAAAAGATATTAAAGAAAAATTAAGAAATATGTTTAGGATTAAAAATTTTTGGAATTGAAGTTGAAAGATGAGAGTTTGTAATATGTTTATGCAAGAAATCATGAATTGGAACATGAAAAATGGAAAAAATTTGAAGTGAAAACAAATTTACCTCCTCCCCACAATCCTGGCGTTAAACGCCCAAACGCTGCATGTTTTGGGCGTTTAACGCCCATTTGTAGCTTCTCCTGGGCGTTTAACGCCCATCTGTTGCTTCTGGCTGGCGTTAAACGCCAGAAACTCCTTTGTCACTGGGCGTTTTTCTGAACACCCAGGACATTGTAATTCTGGCGTTAAATGCCCAGAAGATGCTTTTTTCTGGCATTTAACGCCCAGATGGCTATCTCTACTGGCGTTAAACGCCCAGTAGATGCTTCTTTTGGGCGTTTAACGCCCAAAACAGCTCTTACTGGCTTTTTCGAACCAGTGAGCTTCTTTTTTGCTGTTTTTATCCTCTGAATCCTCTTGTAACTCTGTGAACTCATGCAATTGCTATTTTACCTTGAAGATAATTAATATGAACTTGTAAAATTCAATTAATTAACAAATAAGCTTTATTAATAGCTGGGTTGCCTCCCAGTAAGCGCTTCTTTATTGTCTTTAGCTGGACTATCACTGAGCTTTACTCAAGTCTCAGTTTTGAGCACCCTTGCTCAAAATTGCTTTCAAGATAATGTTTGACTCTTTGTCCAATAATAATGAACTTTTTGTTAGAATCATTATCCTGAAGCTCTACGTAACCATATGGTGACACACCTGTAATCACATATGGTCCTCTCCACCGAGATTTCAATTTCCCGGGAAATAATCTGAGCCTAGAATTAAACAGCAGAACTTTCTGCCCTGGCTCAAAGACTCTGGATGACAGCTTCTTATCATGCCATCTTTTTGCTTTCTCTTTGTAAATTCTTGCATTTTCGAAAGCATTGAGTCTGAATTCCTCTAGCTCATTTAACTGGAGCAATCATTTTTCTCCAGCTAACTTGGCATCAAGGTTTAGGAATCTGGTTGCCCAGTAGGCCTTATGTTCTAGTTCCACTGGCAAGTGACAGGCTTTTCCATACACAAGTTGGTAATGGAGAGGTCCCTATAGGAGACTTGAATGCTGTTCTGTATGCCCACAGAGCATCATCCAAGCTTCTTGCCCAATCCTTTCTACGGTTAATCACAGTCCGTTCCAGGATTCTTTTAAGTTCTCTATTAGAGACTTCAGCTTGCCCATTTGTCTGTAGATGATATGGAGTTTCCACCCTGTGGCTGACTCCATATCGAACCATAGCAGAGTAAAGCTGTTTATTACAGAAATGAGTGCCACCATCACTGATTAGTACTCTAGGGACACCAAATATGCTGAAGATATGTTTTTGGAAGAATTTCAGCACTGTCTTAGTATCATTAGTGGGTGTTGCAATAGCTTCCACCCATTTGGATACATAATCCACTGCTACCAGAATATAAGTGTTTGAGTATGATGGTGGAAAAGGCCCCATGAAATCAATACCCCATACATCAAACAACTCAATTTCCAAGATCCCTTGTTGAGGCATGGCATAACTGTGAGGCAGATTGCCCAATCTTTGGCAACTGTCACAATTAAGTACAAACTCTCGGGAGTCTTTATAGAGAGTAGGCCAATAGAAGCCACATTGGAGGACTCTTGTGGCTGTTCGCTCACTTCCCAAATGTCCTCCATACTGTGATCCATGGCAGTGCCAGAGGATCTTCTGTGCTTCTTCTTTAGGCACACATCTACAGATTACTCCGTCTGCACATCTCTTGAAGAGATATGGTTCATCCCAAAGGTAATACTTTGCATTCGTGATCAATTTCTTTGATTGCAGCCTACTATACTCCTTGGGAATGAATCTCACTGCCTTGTAGTTTGCCATGTCTGCAAACCGTGGCACTTCCTAGATGGCAAAGAGTTGCTCATCTGGAAAGTTTTTAGAGATCTCAGTAAGAGGGAGGGACGCCCCTTCTACTGGTTCTATTCGAGACAGATGATTTGCTACTTGGTTCTCTATCCCTTTTCTGTCTCTTATTTCTATATCAAACTCTTGCAGAAGCAACACCCATCTGATGAGTCTGGGTTTTGAATCTTGCTTTGTGAGTAGATATTTAAGAGCAGCATGGTCAGTGTACACAATCACTTTTGATCCTACTAAATAAGATCTGAACTTGTCAATGGCGTAAACCACTACAAGTAATTCTTTTTCTGTGGTTGTGTAGTTCTTCTGTGCGTCATTTAAAACACGAATGGCATAGTAAATAACGTGCAGAAGCTTGTCATGCCTTTGTCCCAACACTGCACCAATGGCATGGTCACTGGCATCATACATTAGTTCAAATGGTAATGTCCAGTCTGGTGCAGAGATGACTGGTGCTGTGACCAACTTAGCTTTCAGAGTCTCAAACGCTTGCAGACACTCCTTATCAAAGATAAATAGCGTGTCAGCAGCTAGCAGATTACTCAGAGGCTTGGCGATTTTTGAAAAATCCTTTATAAATCTCCTATAGAATCCTGCATGCCCCAGAAAGCTTCTGATTGCCTTAACATTGGCAGGTGGTGGTAATTTTTCAATTACCTCTACCTTAGCTTGATCCACCTCTATTCCCTTGTTCGAAATTTTGTGACCAAGGACAATTCCTTCAGTCACCTGATGCGGATTTTACAATCCACACTTACTAACCGGCAAGTGCACCGGGTCGTACCAAGTAATACCTTACGTGAGTAAGGGTCGATCCCACGAGGATTGATGGATTAAGCAACAATAGCATTTGATAGGATTAGTTAGGCAAGTAGAAAATAGTGTTGGAAGTTCAAAAGCATTAAACAGTAATGTCAAACTTTTTAGAAAGCAAAAGCAGCAATGAGTTGGGAATAAAATATGTAGAAAATAGCTAAGGTTTCAGAGTTATCTATTTTTCTGGATTAATTTTTATTACTAACTAATTTAATCATGCAAGATATAATTTCATGGCAAACTATATGTGACTAGGCTCTAATTCCTTAGACCTTCCTAGTCTCCTCTAAAATTCATTAACTGCCAATTCCTTGGTCAGTTAATTCCAATTAGAGGATAAAAATCAATTTTCAGTTTATATGCCACAAAAATTCTAATTACCCAAAAATAAGGGGATTATATGTCACGTATCCCATTAAATCCAAATAATTAAAATTTAGGATAATATGTTTTCAAGCTTTTGTTCAAGTAAAGAGCTTTTCCAAGTTTTATAGGAACTCAAATAGAACGTGGGTCATACTTCCATTCCACCCATATTCATAAAATAAAGAGCGAAAACAATTATTGAAATATAAATCAAAACATGGAATAAATTAGAAAAATTAAACGAATTAATCCATTACAAATAGACAGAGCTCCTAACATTAACAGTGGAGGATTAGTTGCTCATGGAAAAGAAAATAAGGATTGTAAATTGGAATAGAATTCCCTAATGAAATCCCCTTCTGTCACCTCATAGAAGAGAAGTCTCCCCTTTTTATAACTAATCCTAATTAATTTAAAATCTAATATTTAAAATTAAAAATTAAAATAATATCTTTTCCTAGAATTAAAATTTGAATTTAAATTCGAATTAATTAACAGATCTTCAGTTGATGGGTGGGGACCACTTTGAATTGTCCATTCTGCAGCTTCTAATCTGTGTTTTCTGGGCCAGAACCTAAGTTAAAACAGCCCAGAAATTGCCCCAGCATTTTCTGTCAATTCTGCAGATCGCTCATGTGACGCGTCCGGGTCGTCCACGCGTTCGCGTCATTTGTGCATATTCCAGTCCACGCGTTCGCGTCAGGCACGCGATCGCGTCATTGCGCTTTCCTCCATTCCGCGCGGTCGCGTGAGCCATGCGTCCGCGTCGGTATTCGCTGCTCATCTCCTTGGTTTCTTCTCTTTCTCTTCAGAAACTTCATCAAATCCATCCGAATGCTACCTAAAATAAATAAATTTGCACAAAACTCAAAATAGCATCCATAAGTGCTAAAATATAATTAATTCTTAATTAAATTCAACAAATTAGATGCAAATTCACTAGGAAAAGATAGATAAGATGCTCACGCATCATCACCATAAAGTGACATTTCTCCCAGTTTAAAACCAGGTTAGTCTCTTGGCACCTCTTTAGAACAAGTGCTAGATGGTCAAGACAGGAGCTGAATGAGTCTTCAAATACTGAAAAGTCATCCATGAAGACTTCTAGAAATTTTTCCACTATATCAGAGAAAATAGAGAGCATACACCTTTGAAAGGTTGCAGGTGCATTGCACAGACCAAATGGCATCCTTCTGTATGCAAATACTCCAGATGGACATGTGAATGCTGTTTTCTCTTGGTCCTAGAGATCTACTGAAATTTGATTATAACTTGAATATCCATCCAGGAAGTAGTAGTATTCATGACTTCCTAGTCTTTCTAGCATCTGGTCTATGAATGGTAAAGGAAAATGATCCTTTCTGGTAGCTGTATTGAGCCTTTCGTAATCAATACACATACGCCACCCTGTAACTGTTCTTGTAGGAACCAGTTCATTTTTTTCATTATGAACCACTATCATGCTACCCTTCTTAGGGACGACTTGGACAGGGCTCACCCAGGGGCTATCAGAAATAGGATAAATAATCCCAGCCTCTAGTAATTTAGTGACCTCCTTCTACACTACTTCCTTCATGGCTGGATTTAGCCGCCTTTGTGGTTGAACCACTGGCTTAGCATTATCCTCCAATAGGATCTTGTGCATGCATCTGGCTGGGCTAATGCCCTTAAAATCACTTATGGACCATCCAAGAGCTGTCTTGTGTGTCCTCAGCACTTGAATTAGTGCTTCCTCTTCCTGTGGCTCTAAGGTAGAGCTTATGATTACAAGAAAAGTGTCACCTTCTCCTAGAAATGCATATTTCAGGGATGGTGGTAATGGTTTGAGCTCGGATTTAGAAGGTTTCTCCTCTTCCTGAGGGATTTTCAGAGGTTCTATTATTCTCTCTGGTTTCTCCAGATCAGGCTGAACATCTTTAAAGATATCCTCCAACTCTGATTCGAGACTCTCATTCATATTGACCTCTTCCACTAGAGAGTCAATAATATCAATGCTCATGCAGTCGTTTGGGGTGTCTAGATGCTGCATAGCTTTGACAACATTCAACTTAAACTCGTCCTCATTGACTCTCAGGGTTAATTTCCCTTTTTGGACGTCAATGAGGGTTCGTCCAGTTGCTAGGAAGGGTCTTCCTAGAATGAGAGTTGCACTCTTGTGCTCCTCCATTTCCAGCACCACAAAGTCAGTGAGAAAGGCAAATGGCCCAACCTTGACAATCATGTCTTAAATCACGCCTGATGGGTATTTAATGGAGCCATCAGCAAGTTGGAGACATATCCGGGTTGGTTTGACTTCTTCAGTCAAACCAAGCTTTCTGATAGTAGATGCAGGTATTAGGTTGATACTTGCCCCAAGGTCACATAGAGCTTGCTTGGCACAAGTACCCTCTAATGTGCATGGTATCACTTTGGGCGTTCAACGCCAACTCCCTGCCTGTTTCTGGCATTTGAACGCCAGAACTGAGCATGGGTTGGGCGTTTGACACCAGTTCTCCACTCTTTTCTGGCGTTTAAGCGCCAGAATTATTCCTATCTGGGCTCTTACTGTCCTCAGAGGGATTTTGGGTAGTAGTTTGTTCATTTCTTGGCTTCCTGCTGCCTTGAAGTGGGGTATTTAATGTTTTTCCACTTCTTAATTGAACTGCTTGGCACTCTTCTGTTATTTGTTTTGATAACTGCTGTTCTGTTTGCTTCAACTGCACTTCCATATTCATATTAGCCATTCTTGTGTCTTGTAGTATCTCCTTGAATTTGGCTAACTGTTTTGTTATAAAATCTAATTGCTGATTGAATTCAGTAACTTGTTCTGTAGGACTGAGTTCAGCAGTTACTGTTTTAGCCTATTCTTTCATGGAAGGTTCACTACTTAGGTACAGATGCTGATTTCTGACAACTGTATCAATGAGCTCTTGAGCTTCTTCAATTGTCTTTCTCATGTGTATAGATCCACCAGCTGAGTGGTCTAGAGAAATCTGAGCTTTCTCTGTAAGCCCATAATAGAAGATGTCTAACTGCACCCACTCTGAGAACATTTCAGAGGGGCATTTTCTTAGCATCTCTCTGTATCTTTCTCAGGCATCATAAAGGGATTCATTATCTCCTTGTTTAAAGCCTTGGATGCTTAGCCTTAGCTGTATCATCCGTTTTGGAGGGAAGTATTGATTCAAGAATTTTTCTGACAGCTGTTCCCATGCCCTTATGCTAGCCTTAGGTTGGTTATTTAACCACCTCTTAGCTTGGTCTTTTACAGCAAATGGAAACAGTAACAATTTGTAGACATCCTGATCTACTTCCTTATCATGTACTGTGTTAGCAATTTGTAAAAACTGTGCCAAAAACTCTATAGGTTCTTCCTGTAGAATACCGGAATACTGGCAACTTTGCTGCACCATGATAATGAGCTGAGGATTCAACTCAAAACTACTGACTCCGATGGAGGGTATACAGATACTACTCCCATATGAAGCAGTAGAGGGGTTAGCATATGACCCCAAAGTCCTTCTGGACTGTTCATTTCCACTTAGGTCCATGATGGAGAAAGAGAGATGATGTGGATTTATTTTATTTATTTTATTATATAAAAAAAGTTTCGAAATAATAATAATAAAATAAAATAAAATAAAAACTACAATAAAAATAAAAATAAAAAATTTAAAAATATTTAAAAAAAGATTTTCAAAAAAGTGAGGAGAGAGAAAGTGGTTAGGATATTTTTGAAAAAGATATGATTTGAAAAAAATTTGACCAAGTCAACCCAAGGAATTCGAAAATTATGAGAAATTAAAGGAAAATATATTTTTTATTTTTGAAATTTATGAAGAAAGAGAAAAACACACAAAAGACACAAGACTTAAAATTTTTAGATCTAATGCTCCTTGTTTTTCGAAAATTTTGGAGGAAAAACACCAAGGAACACCAAACTTAAAAATTTTAAGATCAAAACACAAAGAAGACTCAAGAACACTTTGAAGACTCACAAGAACAACAAGAACAAAAGAAAGAACACCAAACTTAAAATTTTTAGAAAACTAAAAAAAAATTTTGAAAACTAAAGAAAAATTAACAAGAAAACACCAAACTTAAAATTTGGCACAAGATTTAATCAAAGAAAAATTATTTTTGAAAAAGATTTTAAAAAGGAAAACTCAAAGGGGTAACTATTCCTAAGAAAATAGACACATTCAAAAAATGCATGAACTAAACAGAGAAAAACTATTTTTTTTTTTGAAAAATTGAAGGAACACAAAAAGCATGCAATTGATACCAAACTTAAATCAAGAAACTGGACTCAAAGAAAAACTAACAATTAATGAGGAAAAATAATATTTTTGAAGAATTTTTTTTCAAAGGAATAATAAAAGATGCAATTATAGTGACTCTAAACTAAAAAAGACAAATTTTTCCTAATTTAAGTAACAAGATAAACCGTCAGTTGTTCAAACTCAAACAATCCCCGGCAACGGCACCAAAAACTTGGTGCACGAAAATTACACTCACACTATGTAATTCCGCACAACTAACCAGCAAGTGTACTGGGTCGTCCAAGTAATACCTTACGTGAGTAAGGGTCGATCCCATGGAGATTGCCGGCTTGAAGCAAGCTATGGTTATCTTATTATTCTTAGTCAGGATATCAATACGATTCTTTAATTTTAATTGTAAAAAGTGAAAGTGTATAAAATGAGTAAGTGTTACGCAGTAATGGAGAATATGTTGGAGTTTTGGAGATGCTTTGTCTTCTAAATATCTGCTTTCCCCCTGTCTTCTTCTTCACGTACGCAGTTCCTCCCATGGCAAGCTGTGTGTTGGTGGATCACCGTTGTCAATGGCTACCATCCGTCCTCTCAGTAAAAATGGTCCAGTGCGCTGTCACCGCACGGCTAATCATCTGTCAGTTCTCGATCATGTCGGAATATGATCCATTGATCCTTTTGCGTCTGTCACTACGCCCAACACTCGCGAGTTTAAAGCTCGTCACAGTCATCCAATCCTTGAATCCTACTCGAAATACCACAGACAAGGTTTAGACCTTCCGGATTCTCGAGGATGCTGCCAATGGATTCTAGCCTATACCACGAAGATTCTGATTAAGGAATCCAAGAGATATATATATTCAATCTAATGTAGAACGGAGGTGGTTGTCAGGCACATGTTCTTAGGTTGCGAATGGTGATGAGTGTCACGGATCATCACATTCATCACGGTTAAGTACAAATAAATATCTTAGATAGAAACAGGCGTGTTTGAATGGAAAACAGAAGTAATTGCATTAACTCATCGAGACACAGCAAAGCTCCTCACCCCCAACAATGGAGTTTAGAGACTCATGCCGTCAAAGAGTACAAAGTTTAGATCTAAAAATGTCATGAGATACAAAATAAATCTCTAAAAGTTGTTTAAATACTAAACTAGTAATCTAGGTTTACAGAAATGAGTAAACTAAGATAGCTAGTGCAGAAATCCAATTCTAGGGCCCACTTGGTGTGTGTTGGGGCTGAGACTTGAGCTTCTCACGTGCCTGGGCTGTTTCTGGAGTTAAACGTCAGGTTGTAACCTGTTTTGGTCGTTTAACTCCAACTGGTAACCTATTTCTGGCGTTTAACGCCAGAATGCAACATGGAACTGGCGTTAAATGCCAGTTTATGTCGTTTATCTTCGCGCAAAGTATAGACTATTATATATTGCTGGAAATCCCTGGATGTCTACTTTCCAAGCCAATTGAGAGCGCGCCAATTGGATTTCTGTAGCTCCAAAAAATCCATTCCAAGTGCAAGGAGGTCAGAATCCAACAGCATCAGCAGTCCATTTTCAGCCTGAATCAGATTTTTGTTCAGCTCCCTCAATTTCAGTCAGAAAATATCTGAAATCACAGAAAAATACACAAACTCATAGTAAAGTCCAGAAATATGAATTTTGCCTAAAAACTAATAAAAATATACTAAAAACTAACTAAAACATACTAAAAACTATATGAAATTACCCCCAAAAAGCGTATAAAATATTCGCTTATCAATCATGCAGCAAACAAAGCAAAATAGCAGAAAGCCGAAACATAACATAGAAAAAGAGGGGATGAATAAAAATGAAAGGAACTCAACTACCTTAGTTATCCTAGCGGTCCCTTTATTCTTCAGGTTGTGCTCCTCAATGAAGATGATTCGCCTCCCTTGTGTGCCAGAAAACCAATAAGCGCAGCGTCAACACTAAACTTAAAGGTTTGCTTGTCCTCAAGCAAAGAAGAACTGAAAATAGAAGAGACAAATGATGAGGAAAGAAAAAAAATAAAAGGATAAAAGAATAAGATAGAATTAGGGTTGGGGGAGAGAGAGAAAGAAAACTGGGCGGCGCAAGCGACGCGTACGCGTACGGCACGCGTTCGCGTAGGTTGCGCATTTTTCATAATGACGCGTTAGCGTCAGGCACGCGATCGCGTGCCCTGGGTTTTGTGCGATTCGCGCGAAACCAGCCGCGCGCCCGCACGACTTTCTGTTCACATGGCTTGGGTACTAAATTTTCATACGACGCGTGCGCGTACTACACGCGCACGCGTGGATGGCCATATGTGCAATAGACGAGGTCGCGTCGAGCACGCGTTCACGTGGCCAAATTTGTGCTTTCAGCACACTTCTTGCCCCAAGCCAGCACAACTCTCTGCCCAAATACTCTTTTATGCCGATATTTGCAGGTCACGCGTACGCGTCAATGACGCGCACGCATGGATGGCGATAATTGCAAACGGCGCGCACGCGTGGGTTACGTGTACGCGTGGGTTGTTTGTGCTAAAGGCTTGGTTCCAGCGCCATTCCCGCTTAACTCTCAGTCAAAATTTATTTTTCACGCACACATGATCGACGCGTTCGCGTCAGTGACGCTTGCGCTCCGTGTGCGCTCTTTCTTTTTTTTTTTGAAATATTCGGTTCCTGGAATTACATAGCTACATGATCAGAAAATTAGTAAGAACTCAAATAACATAAATAAGAAAACTACTACTACAAAAAATTGCTAAGGATACGAATTTATCGGATTGCCTCCCGAGAAGCGCTTCTTTAACGTCACTAGCTTGACGATTAGCTCTGCTAGTTCAACAGATGAGTGGACCTCTGACGATCAATCTCGCCTCCAAGATAGTGTTTCATCCTCTGGCCATTCACTATAAATTTTCTGTCGGAATTCTCTTCTTGTATTTCCACATGACCATATGATGAAGCTTTGGTAACCACAAACGGTCCTGACCACCGGGACTTCAGCTTCCCGGGAAAGAATTTGAGCCTTGAATTATATAAAAGTACCATTTGTCCTGGCTCAAAGACTCTGATGGCAATCTTCTTGTCATGCAGTAGCTTGGTTCTCTCCTTATAGAGCTTGGCATTCTCATAGGCTGAATATCTGAATTCATCAAGCTCATTCAGCTGAAGCATTTGCTTGATTCCTGCAGCTTTTGAATCAAGATTCAGATACCTGATTGCCCAGTAAGCTTTATGCTCCAGCTCAACTGGCAAGTGACAGGCTTTGCCATAGACCAACTGATAAGGGGACATGCCAATGGGAGTCTTATATGCTGTCTGGTATGCCCAGAGAGCATCATCAAGCTTCCTAGACCAGTCCTTTCTTGAAAACTGACGGTCTTCTCTAGAATCCTCTTAAGTTTCCTGTTGAAAACTTCAACCTGTCCACTTGTCTGAGGGTGATAGGGAGTTGCCACTTTATGACGGACTCCATATCTCTGTAGAAGAGAGTCCAACTGTCTGTTGCAGAAATGGCTTCCTCCATCACTAATGAGTGTCCTTGGAACACCAAACCGGCTAAAAATATATCTCTGAAGAAAGCTCATTACCACTTTGGCATCATTGGTGGGCAAAGCCATAGCTTCCACCCACTTGGACACATAGTCAACTGCCACTAGAATATAGTTGTTTGAATGTGAGGGTGGGAAATGTCCCATGAAATCAATACCCCACACATCAAACAACTAAACCTCAAGAATTCCCTGCTGTGGCATTTCATGGTTGGCAGGGAATTTTGTAGCTTTTTCACATCTGCCACAGTGCTTCACAAATGCTCTTGAGTGCCTGAAGAGAGTCAGCCAGTAAAACCCGCTCTGAAGGACTTTTGTAGCTGTCCTTTTACCACCAAAGTGGCCTCCATAATCAGACCCATGACAGTGCCAAAGAATCTACAGCTTTTCTTCATTCGGGGCACATCCTCAGATTATTCCATCTGAGCATCTTTTAAAAGGTATGGTTCTTCCCAGATGTAGTACTTTGCATCAATCAATAGCTTCTTCACTTGTTGCCTACTGTACTCCCTTGGGATAAAATTCATGGCTTTATAATTTGCAATGTCTGCAAACCACGGTGCCTGCTGAATGAGGAACAATTTCTCATCCGAAAACATCTCAATCACAGTTGTGGGTGGTTGTTCTCCTGCTTCAGGCACAATTCTGGAAAGATGGTCAGCTACTTGATTCTTTGACCGTTTCCTGTCTTTTATCTCAATGTCAAACTCCTGAAGGAGCAACACCCATCTGATTAATCATGGTTTAGAATCCTGTTTGTTATAAGGTACTTCAAAGCAGCATGATCAGTATAAATAATAACCTTAGAACCAAGTAAATAGGACCTAAACTTATCAACAGCATACACAACAGCTAATAATTCCTTTTCTGTAGTTGTGTAATTCTTTTGGGCATCATTTAACACCCGACTGGCATAGTAAATGACATGTACAAGCTTACCATGCCTCTGTCCTAAAACATCTCCTATAGCAAAGTCACTAGCATCACACATTAATTCAAATGGTAGATCCCAGTCAGGGGGAGCTATAATGGGAGCAGAGGTAAGGTTTACTTTCAGAGTTTCAAATGCATGCAAACAATCAGAATCAAAGACAAAAGGAACATCAGCAACCAACAGGTTGCTTAGAGGTTTAGCAATTTTAGAAAAATCCTTTATAAATCTCCTATAAAATCCTACATGGCCCAAGAAACTCCAGACTGCCTTAACATTAGTTGGTGGTGGTAATTTTTCAATTACCTCCACCTTTGCTCTATCAACCTCAATTCCCTTACTTGAAATCTGGTGTCCAAGAACAATACCTTCTGTAATCATAAAATGACATTTTTCTCAATTTAAAACAAGGTTTGATTCTTGACACCGTTTCAAGACAAGAGATAAATGATTAAGGTAGGATTCAAAAGAATTACCAAAAACAGAAAAGTCATCCATAAATACCTCAATAAACTTTTCAACCATATCAAAAAAAATTGAAAGCATACACCTCTGAAAAGTTGCTGGAGCATTGCAAAGTCCAAAAGGCATTCTTCTATAGGCAAATACTCCAAAGGAGCATGTGAATGCTGTCTTTTCCTGATCTTGAGGGTCTAATGCAATTTGATTATATCCAAAATATCCATCTAGAAAATAATAAAATACATGACCAGCTAACCTCTCAAGCATCTGATCAATGAAAGGCAGGGGGAAATGATCCTTCCTTGTAGCAGTGTTGAGCCTCCTATAGTCTATACACATTCTCCATCCTATGACGATTCTTGTGGGAATAAGCTCATTCTTTTCATTCTTGATCACTGTCATCCCTCCTTTCTTGGGAACTACCTGCACACGACTTACCCAAAGACTGTCAGAAATAGGATAAATAATTCCTGCTTCCCATAGTTTCATTACCTCTTTTTGGACCACCTCTTTCATGGTTGGATTGAGACTCCTTTGTGGTTGCACAACTGATTTAGCATCATCTTCAAGGAGGATCTTGTGCATACACTTGGTTGGACTAATCCCCTTCAAGTCACGAATGGTCCACCCAAGAGCTGTTTTATGACTCTTAAGTACTGAAATAAGCGCCTCTTCCTCTTCAGGCTTTAGGGAAGAGCTAATAATCACTGCTTATGTCATTCTCACCCAAGAACACATATTTCAGAGAAGAGGGTAAGGATTTGAGCTCAAGCTTGGGGGCTTCTTCCTCTGCTCTAGGTGTGTGAACCATAGTCTTCTGGGATGGTGAATTATCAACTTCAACTAATTCATACTCAGAGATGGGATCCAGAATGTCATCAAGCACCTCAGCTTTCAGAACCTCTTGAACAAGTGGTTCAATAACATCTATTTTTATACACCCTTTAGAATCATTAGGGTGCTCGAGAGCTTCAAAAACATGAAGGACCACCTGTTCTTCATTGACCCTAAGGGTTAATTCACCGTTTTGTACATCAATCAGAGCTCTACCTGTAGCTAAAAAGGGTCTACCAAGTATAATAGAGAATTTTACCTCCTCTTCCATGTCTAATATAACAAAATCAATAGGAAAGATGAATGGTCCTACTTTAACAAGTAAATCCTTAATAACACCCATAGGTAATTTAATAGAAAGATCAGCAAGTTGAAGAGAAATATGAGTGGGTTTTACCTCCTCAATTTGAAGATTTTTCATCACTGAAAGTGGCATGAGATTGATGCTGGCTCCAAGGTCACATAAAGCTCTCTGAATGGTAACATCTCCAATGGTGCAAGGAATGACAAAGCTCCCTGGGTCTGGCATCTTCTCAGGAAGGTTGTGTTGAATAATGGCACTGCATTCCTTGGTTAACACCACTGTCTCTTGTTCCTTCCAATTCCTCTTGTGGGTCAACAACTCTTTCATAAATTTAGCATAGAGAGGCATTTGCTCAAGAGCCTCTGCAAAAGGAATGTTGATCTATAGCTTTTTGAAGACATCTAAAAATTTAGAAAACTATTTTTCTTTGGAAGCCTTCTGAAGTCTCTGAGGATATGGCATTTTTGGCTTGTATTCAGGAGCCTTTGGCAATGTAGGATACGTGTCAAGAGAATCAGGGAAAGGGTTGTCTGCACGCTTTGGAGGGGCGTGCTCCACTTCTTCCTTTTTTTCCTCTGAAGCTTTCTTTTCAACTAACTCTTCATTAGCCCTTGTCTCAGAGCCAGCGGTTTTACCACTTCTCAATTGAATCACCTTGCAGTCTTCTCTTGGGTTCACCACTGTATCACTTGGAAATGTACTTGCAGACCTTTCAGGTATTTGCTTGCTCAGCTGGCCCATTTTCACTTCCAAGTTTCTAATAGAGGCTCTGGTTTCCTGCATAAAACTCATCATCATCTCCCAATTAGAATCTTCCTTGGATTTAGAGTTGGCCTGCTGAGGCTGAGATTAGCGGTTATTGTAACTGTTCTGTTGGAAGCCGCCCTGAGAATTATTGTTGAAATTCTGAGGTCTTTGAGGTTGGTCTCTCCACCCAAAATTTGGGTGATTTCTCCATCCTTGATTATATGTCTGAGAATAGGGGTCATTATTGGGATTTCTAGAACCGCTCCCTATGTAATTATCCTGTTCAGAAGAGGATTGAGCATAATCATAGTTGTCATTCTACACTAAATGTCCTGACATGTCATAAGAGATCTCTTGAGGTGGATTTTAGTTGTTGATAGCTGAGACTTGCATGCCACCCATGTATTGAGTAAGTAGATTTATTTGCTAAGACATAAGCTTGTTTTGAGCAAGAATAGCATTAAAAGCTTCCACTTCTATGACACCCTTCTTCTGAGGAGCCTCAGAGTTCACAGGATTCCTGTTAGATGAGTATAAATATTGGTTGCTAGCAACCAATTCAATAAGCTCAATAGACTCCTCCGGTGTCTTCTTCTTGTGCAATGAACCTCCTGCAGAATTATCTAGGCACATCTTTGACATTTCACCCAAGCCTTCATAAAAGATGTCTAGTTGAGTCCATTTGGAGAACATGTTCGGAGAACATTGCCTAGTTAGTAGCTTGTATCTCTCCCAAGCTTCATATAGAGTCTCACCATCCTTCTGCCTGAAGGTCTGAACCTCCATCCTAAGCCTAGTCAGCTTCTTTGGTGGGAAAAATTTTGTGAGAAACTCAGTAACCACTTTGTTCCAAGTATCCAAACTCTCTTTGGGTTGAGAATCTAGCCATAGCTTTGCTCCATCCCTCAGAGCAAACGGGAAGAGCATGAGTTTGTACACATCTGGGTTTATTCCATTTGTCTTCACAGTATCACAAATTTGCAGAAAACTAGAAATAAATTGATTTGGGTCTTCGTGGGGAAGACCGTGATACTGGCAGTTTTGTTGTACCAAAGTGACCAGTTGAGGCTTCAACTCAAAGTTGTTCACAGCAATAGGAGGTTCCACAATGCTCTTTCCATACAGATCTGCAGTAGGAGAATAGTAAGAGCCAAGCACTCTCCTTTGTTGCTCATTCCCATTCGGGTTTGTCGCATTGGTATTATCAGTATTAATTGGATCCATAGTGGATTTTGCAGCCTTGTAAAGTCTTGCTTGTTGTAAATGCCGCCTGAAAGTCCTTCCAGGTTCAGGATTAAAGTCTAAGAGATGTTCTTTGTCTCTGTTCCTGCGCATAAACAAACAGAAAACAAGAAAGAATGGGAATCTCTACATCAGAGTGTAGAGAATTTCCAGTGAGGTAACCTGTGTAAAATAAAAATACTAAATAAAATAAATAATAAATAGGTAACACCAAACTTAATTTCAGAAATTAAGAAAAATATTGGTGCTATTTATTTATTTAAAAAAAATTTCAAATTTTTTTTTAAAACTAGAATTTTTTTATAAAATAAAAAAATAAAACGCCTAATCTAAGCAATCAAACAACTGATAGTTGTTAATCACTATCAATCCCCGGCAACGGCGCTAAAAACTTGGTGCGGATTTTACAACCACACTAACTAACCGGCAAGTGCACCGGGTCGTACCAAGTAATACCTTACGTAAGTAAGGGTCGATCCCACGAGAATTGATGGATTAAGCAACAATAGCGTTTGATAAGAAAAGTTAGACAAGCAGAAAAGAGTGTTTTGGTATTCAAAAAGCATTAAACAGTGAATTTTAGAAAGCAAGCAGCAATGAGTTGGGAATAAAATATTGAGAAAACAGTTAAGGCTTCAGAATTATCTATTTTCCAGATTAATCTTTATTACTAATTAATTTTAATCATGTAAGATTTAATTTCATGGCAAACTATATGTGACTAGACCCTAATTCCTTAGACCTTCCTAGTCTCCTCTAAAATTCATTAACTGCCAATTTCTTGGTCAATTAACTCCAATTAGAGGGTAATGATCAATTTCCAGTTTATATGCGAAAAGAATCCTAATTATCCAAAAATTAGGGGGTTATATGTCACGTATCCCGTTAAATACAAACAATTAGAAATTCAGTATAATATGTTTTCAAGCTATTGTTCAAGTAAAGAGCTTTTCCAAGTTTTACAAGAACTCAATTAGAACATGGGTCATACTTTCGTTCCACCTATATTCATAAAATAAAGAACGAAAACAATTATTGAAATACAAATCTAAACATGGATTAAATTAGAAAGATCAAACGAATAAATCCATACAAATAGACAGAGCTCCTAACCTTAACAATGGAGGATTAGTTGCTCATGACTCAGTGAAAATAAGGATTCTGGTAAAATGTACTATCCTCCTTTGATGGCATCTAAATTCCTATTTATAACTAACCCTAATAGTAATGGGGAACATGTTGAGGTTTTTGAGATGCTCTGTCTTCTGAATCTATGCTTTTCTACTGTCTTCTTCTTCAAACACGCAAGGCTCCTTCCATGGCAAGCTGTATGTAGGGTTTCACCTTTGTCAATGGCTACCTCCCATCCTCTCAGTGAAAATGTTCAACGCGCTCTGTCACAGCACGGCTAATCATCTATCGGTTCTCAATCAGGTTGGAATAGAATCCGGTGATTCTTTTGCGTCTATCACTAACGCCCAGCCTTCAGGAGTTTGAAGCTCGTCACAGTCATTCAATCCTTGAATCCTACTCAGAATACCACAGACAAGGTTTAGACCTTCCGGATTCTCTTGAATGCCGCCATCAATTCTAGCTTATACCACGAAGATTCTGATTAAGGAATCCAAGAGATAGCTACTCAATCTAAGGTAGAACGGAGGTGGTTGTCAGGCACACGTTCATAGTTGAGGATGATGATGATTGTCACGGATCATCACATTCATCCGGATTAAGAACAAGTATTATCTTAGAATGGAAGCAAGCATGATTGAAACAGTAGTAATTGCATTAATCCATCAAGACACAGCAGAGCTCCTCACCCCCAACCATGGGGTTTAGAGACTCATGCTGTGGAAAGTACACAAAGAAAACGTGTAAAGTGTCATGAGGTCATAAGGTA
>NC_029777.3:83937925-83938662 GCF_000817695.3 Arachis duranensis
TGATCTGCTAAGGCTTGGCTGGCCTCTGGCCATGTCTAGTGTTTTGGACCGAAGCTTTCTTTGAAAGCTTGGCTGGCTGTGAAGCCATGTCTAATTCCTGGACTGAAGTCTTAGACTAGCATTGCACTGATTCCTGGAATTCTCATTAAGAATTTTGATATCTTTTTTCCATTTAATTTTCGAAAAGCACAAAAAAATTAAAAAAAAAATCATAAAATCCAAAAATATTTCTTGTTTGAGTCTAGTGTCTCATCATAAGTTTGGTGTCAATTGCATGCATTCATTCATGTATTTTAGTGATCTTCAAGATGTTCTTGATGATTTACTTGCTCTGATCTTTGAATTCAATTGACTTGATTATTTTGTGTGTCTCATTTGCATTTTCATTTTGTTAGTGTCAGTAGTATACAAACTGCTAAGTTTGGTGTCTTGCATGCATTGTTAGTTGATTCTTGTTGCATTTTGATTTTTCCTTATTATTAAAAAAAATCCAAAAATATTTTTAATTTGTGTCTTTTCAAGTCAATAATACAGAGAATTGAAGATTCAGAACATACAGCAGAGGAATTGCACAGAAAAAGCTGGGCGTTCAAAACGCCCAGTGAAGAAGGACAGACTGGCGTTTAAACGCCAGCCAGGATACCTGGTTGGGCGTTTAACGCCCAAAAGAGTAGTATTTTGGGCGTTAAACGCCAGAATGTGCACCATTCTGGGCGTTTAACGCCAGGATGGCTAGA
>NC_029777.3:83938833-83939359 GCF_000817695.3 Arachis duranensis
CTATCAATTAATGATTTGATTCAACATTTCAAGTATGTTACCTTTTCTGTTGAGAAAGGTTTAATGTTTGAATCATATCTTTTCTTGTTAGTCAAGTTTTTAATTTTCAAATCAAATCTTTTTAAAATGTTTTTCAAATCATATCTTCTCAAATCACATTTCTTTTAAAATCAATCATATCTTCTTAACCACATCTTTTTCAAAATAGTTTTCAATCAAATCTTTTTGATTTCTAATTTCAAAATCTTTTTCAAAAATCACTTGGTCTCTTTCCCACTCTCATTTTCAAAAATTAAGTAATGTTTTTCAAAAATGTTTTCAAAATTTCTACTTAATTTTCGAAAATCACTTCCCTTCTTCTCACATCCTTCTATTTATGGACTAACACTATCCCTTAATGCAAAATTCGAACTCCATCTCCTTTAACAAGTTCGAATTTTCTACTTCTGTCTTCTACTCTTCTTTTCATCTGACACTTCAAGGAATCTCTATACTGTGACATAGAGGATTCCACATTTTCTTGTTC
>NC_029777.3:83939440-83939854 GCF_000817695.3 Arachis duranensis
AGGCTGATCCTGAACCTGAAAGGACCTTGAAGAGAAAGCTAAGAGAAGCCAAAGCACAACTCTCTTTAGAGAACCTGAACGGATTCTTTAAGGAAGAAGAACTCATGGCAGCCGAAAACAACAACAATGCCAACAATGCAAGGAAGGTGCTGGGTGACTTTACTGCACCTACTCCCGACTTCTATGGGAGAAGCATCTCTATCCATGCCATTGGAGCAAACAACTTTGAGCTTAAGCCTCAATTAGTTTCTCTAATGCAACAGAATTGCAAGTTCCATGGGCTTCCATTGGAAGATCCTCATCAGTTTTTAGCTAAATTCTTGCAAATCTGTGACACTGTCAAGACTAATGGGGGTTGACCCTGAGGTCTACAGACTTATGCTATTCCCTTTTGCTGTAAGAGACAGAGCTAGA
>NC_029777.3:83945487-83980833 GCF_000817695.3 Arachis duranensis
TGTGACATAGCATATGCAATCGCTTTCACTGAGAGGATGGGAGGTAGCCACTGACAACGGTGAAACCCTTGCTTAAGCTTGCCATGGAAAGGAGTAAGAAGGATTGGATGAAGACAGTAGGAAAGCAGAGAGACGGAAGGGAAGGCATCTTCATGCGCTTATCTGAAGTTCCTACCAATGAATTACATAAGTATCTCTATCTTTACCTTTGTGTTATTTTCGTTCATCACCATTACCATTTGAGTTTGCCTGACTAAGATTTACAAGATGACCATAGCTTGCTTCAATACTAACAATCTCCGTGGGATCGACCCTTACTCGCGTAAGGTTTATTACTTGGACGACCCAGTGCACTTGCTGGTTAGTTGTGCGAAGTTGTGTAATGCCATGGTATTGAGCCACCAAGTTTTTGGGGTTCATGACCGGGGATTATGAGAGTTGTGAAAAAGTATTGTTCACAATTTCGCGCACCAGAACCCATGGGCCTGGGGTTCTCATTCCGTATATATCTCTTGTTTTTTTCAGATACAGGTCCAGGTGCTCAGAAGTGAGCTGTGGTTCATCTGAGAGACTGCGAAGATCTTTATTTTCTCTATTTTGTGTTTTGCTTAGAATCTCTCTACCTTTTTTTTGAAAATATTATATTATGTATTGAACTCTTTTGAACTTGCCTATAGAGGCTCTTATGTTTCCTTTAGGAGAGATTAAGATATACTGTTGTCAGTTACTTTCATATTGTACCCTAGCCGGCCTAAACTTCGCGGGTCGCGACTAGTGGCTATTTACTTATGTTATATATATCTATCTGTTATCTATCTTGTAATCTTCTCTACGCCTTGTCCATATATTGTTTTCGGCTTCACGGTTTATCATTTGTTGTCGAAACGTGAGTGATACGTCTTCGCGATTTTATTTCTACTCTTTTCAGGCTTCTCGATTAATACTCCTTTTGAAATTACCTATATCTATATATTAAAAAAAATCCACCTGGGAGTCGTACCACCGTAATATCATTGACTTATGACTCAAGCATAAGGATTTGAATATTTGGGTGTTACAGCAACCTGGCGTTTAACGCCAGAATTGCACTCTAAGGGCGTTTTGCACGCCTAAATGGAGCAGGGATGAGAAGTCCTTGAGCCCTCAGGATCTGTGGATCCCACAGGATCCCCACCAACCTCAAATTATTCTCTCACTCCCTCACAACATTTCATAACACTCTTCCCCAAATACCCTTCACCAATCACCTCCATATCTCTTCCCCAAAAACCCCTCATCCCTCCTTCAATTTCATATATCATAAACACTACTTCTACCCCTTGAACGAACCACATTCCACCCTCCATCTCCTCCATTTTCTTCTTCTTCCCCTTCTTTCCTTCTTCTTTTGCTCGAGGACGAGCAAACCTTTTAAGTTTGGTGTGGTAAAAGCGTTGCTTTTTGTTTTTCCATAACCATTTATGGCACCTAAGGCCGGAGAAACCTCTAGAAAGAGGAAAGAGAAGGCAAAAGCTTCTACCTCTGAGTCATGGGAGATGGAGAGATACATCTCAAGGGTCCATAGCTCAGTAGTAGAGCACTTGACTGCACATCAAGGAGCCATGAAGGAAGAGCAACAAAGGCAAGGAAGAGACATTGAGGAGCTCAAGCACTCCATAGGATCTTCAAGAGGAAGAAGACGCCACCCTCACTAAGGTGGACCCGTTCCTTAATCTCCTTATCTATTTTTTTTCTGTTTTTCGATTTTATGCTTTATGTGTTATCTATGTTTGTATCTTCATTACATGATCATTAGTGTCTAGTGTCTATGTCTTAAAGCTATGAATAATTTCATAAATCCTTCACCTCTCTTAAATGAAAAAATGTGCCTAATTACAAAAGAACAAAAAGTACTTGAATTTCAAATTTTATCTTAAAATTAGTTTAATTATTTTGATGTGGTAGCAATACTTTTTGTTTTCTGAATGAATGCTTGAACAGTGCATATTTTTTATAGTGAAGTTTATGAATGTTACAATTGTTGGCTCTTGAAAGAATGATGAACAAAGAGAAATGTTATTGATAATCTGAAATATCATAAAATTGATTCTTGAAGCAAGAAAAAGCAGTGAAAAAAAAAAGAAAAAGTGGCGAAAAAAATGGCGAAAAAAAAGAGACGAGAAAAAAGAAAGAAAAAGAAAAAGCAAGCAAAAAAGCCAATAGTCCTTTAAACCAAAAGGCAAGGGTAAAAGGGATCCAAGGCTTTGAGCATTAATGGATAGGAGCGCCTCAAGGAATAAAATCCTGGCCTAAGCAGCTAAATCAAGTTGTCCCTAACCATGTGCTTGTGGCATGAAGGTCCAAGTGAAGAGCTTGAGACTGAGTGGTTAAAGTCATGATCCAAAGCAAAAAGAGTGTGCTTAAGAACTCTGGACACCTCTAATTGGGGGCTTTAGCAAAGCTAAGTCACAATCTGAAAAGGTTCACCCAGTTATGTGTCTGTGGCATTTATGTATCCGGTGGTAATACTGGAAAACAAAGTGCTTAGGGCAACGGCCAAGACTCATAAAGTAACTATGTTCAAGAGTCAACATACTGAACTAGGAGAATCAATAACACTATCAAAAATTCTGAGTTCCTATAGATGCCAATCATTCTGAATTTCAAAGGATAAAGTGAGATGCCAAAACTGTTCAGAAGCAAAAAGCTACTAGCGCCGCTCATCTAATTGGGACTAAGTTTCATTAATATTGTGAGATTCATTGTATATTCTCTTCTTTTTATTCTGTTTTGTTTTCAGTTGCTTGGGGACAAACAACAATTTAAGTTTGGTGTTGTGATAAGCGGATAATTTATACGCTTTTTGGCATTATTTTTAGGTAGATTTTAGTATGATCTAGCTACTTTTTAGTAAATAATTATTAGTTTTTAAGCAAAATTCACATTTTTGGACATTACTATGAGTTTGTGTATTTTTCTGTGATTTTAGGTATTTTCTGGCTGAAATTGAGGGACCTGAGCAAAAATCTAATTCAGAGGCTGAAAAAGGACTGCAGATGCTGTTGGATTCTGACCTCCCTGCACTCGAAATGGATTTTCTAGAGCTACAGAAGCCTATTTGGTGCGTTCTCAATTGAGTTGAAAAGTAGACATCCAGGGCTTTTCAGCAATATATAATAGTCCATACTTTTCCTGAGTTTTGACAACGCAAACTGCCGTTTAAACGCCAACTTCCTACTTTGTTTTGGCGTTAAACGCCAGAACTGAGTTACAAGCTGGAGTCAAATGCCCAAACTGGCACCAAAGCTGGCGTTTAACTCCAAGAAAAGTCTTTACACATGAAAGCTTTAATTTTCAGTCCAAACACACACCAAGTGGGCCCCGGAAGTGGATTTCTGCATTATCTATCTTATTTTAGTCATTTTCTGTAAACATAGGTTACTAGTTGAGTATAAAAACTACTTTTTGAGATTCATTCAGTACCTCATGACATTTTGCATCTGAATTTGTATCTTCTATGGCATGAGTCTCTAAACCCCATGGTTGGGGTGAGGAGCTCTGCTGTGTCTCGATGTATTAATACAATTACTTCTGTTTTCTATTCAATCACGCTTGATTCTATTCTAAGATATTCACTCACACTTAAACATGATGAATGTGATGATCCGTGACACTCATCACCATTCTCAACCTATGAACGCGTGCCTGACAACCACTTCTGTTCTACCTTAGATTGAGTGTTTATCTCTTGGGTTCCTAGTTCACAAGTTTGACTGCTTCTCCTGACAACAGAGCATTCAATCTGTGAGACCAGAGTCTTCGTGGTATAAACTAGAATCAATTGACAGTATTCTTGAGATCCGAAAAGTCTAAACCTTGTCTGTGGTATTCCGAGTAGGATCTGGGATGGGATGACTGTGAAGAGCTTCAAACTCACGAACGTTAGGCGTAGTGACAGACGCAAAAGGATCACTGGATCCTATTCCAGCACAAGTGAGAACCGACAGATGATTAGCCGTGTACATGAACCTTTTTTACTGAAAGGACGGATGGTAGCCATTGACAATGGTGATCCACCAACATACAGCTTGCCACGGAAGGAGCCTTGCGTGCGTGAAGAAGAAGACAGTAGGAAAGTAGATATTCAGAAGACAGAGCATCTCCAAAACTCCAACACACTCTCCATTACTGCATAACAAGTATTTATTTCATGTTCTTTTATTTTTCGCAATTAAAACTAAGAACCATTATTGATATCCTGACTAAGAATAATAAGATAACCATAGCTTGCTTCAAGCCGACAATCTCCGTGGGATCGACCCTTACTCACGTAAGGTATTACTTGGACGACCCAGTGCACTTGCTAGTTAGTTGTACGACTTGTGAAAAGTGTGATTTACAATTTTGTGTACCAGTTGGGCATTGAACGCCCAGCCAGTGCTCCCTGGCTGGCGTTCAACGCCAGTTCTGCTGCCAGGATGGGCGTTGAACGCCCAGTGAGGGCTTCCTTACTGGCATTCAGTGCCAGGATTGCTGCCATTATGGGCGTTGAATGCCCATTGAGAGCTTTCTTACTGGTGTTCAATGCCTTTCCAGTCTCTCTAGATTCGGCCTCTGCGTCAGTGGAAGGTATCAGATTTAAACTTAAGCCAAGATCATACAGGGCTTTGTCAAAAATGATCTTTCCAATAGTCCATAGGATCTGAAAGCTCCTGGATCTGGCATCTTTCTTGGCAACTCATTCTGAATTAGAATACTGTACTTCTTAGTAAGTACCTCTATTTCATCTCCCCTTAAGTTCTTCTTTTCAAAAAGAATACCTTTTAGATAGGCTGTGTAGGGAGTCTTCTTTTCCAATACCTCTATAGAAGAGATATTGACTTGAAGCTCTTTAAGGGATGATGGAAAATGAGCCAGCTGCTCATTTTCCAGTTCTTTTTGCACGCCTAGGAAGGGTAGCTCTTGAGGCTCTTTCACCTTTGCATGGGTGTGCTCTGTGGGAGTCATTGGCTCCTTTTGCACACGCAGAGAAGATTCAACTCGAGGTTCCTTCTCCTCTGTAAGGGTGTGCTCAATGGCATTGTCAGGATCCTTCTGGTCCGTGATTGCCTTAAGTCCCTCAATAGCTTGCTCCTGAGGTTCGGCCTCCTTGGTACTAATAAGGGCCAGACATTCTTCTGTGTTTCTGAGGAAGAGTTCCTCTGAATGGAAGCCAGTTTTGGGCCTTCTAATCCGAAGCAAAGTATGGATGATTATACATTTCTGGAAAGCTCTAAAAGTCAGATTTCCATAACCATTGATAACGCTTCATTTGGACTTCTGTAGCTCTAAAAAATCTCTTCTGAGTGCGAAGAGGTCAGATCCGGACAGCATCTGCAGTGCTTTCTCTGTCTCTAAATCAGACTTTTGCTCCAGCTCCTTAATTTCAGCCAGAAATTACATGAAATTGCACAAAAATACACAAAATCAAAGTAGAATTCAAAAATGTGAATTTAACACTAAAACCTATAAAATCTAAATAAAAACTAAACAAAACACACTAAAAACTATATGAAAATGATGCGAAAAAGCGTATAAAATATCCGCTCATCAAGTTCCTCACTTGTTCTCATTGGAAGCAGGCTATAGACAACGAATTTAAGGCTCTAACTAAATGTGGGACATGGTTTCTAGTTGATCTTCCACCTAATGCAACCATTGTTGGTTGCAAATGGGTGTACGCCATTAAAAAGAGTGCAGAAGGTAAAATTCTTAGGTATAAGACAGTGCAAATCATAATTACTATTGCACTAACCCATAATTAGTTCTTAAGATAGTTTGATTTTGATCATGCATTCTTCAGTGGGGCATTATCATAAAATTTCTATATACAGCAACCAGTTGGATACAATGAGAGGCAGTCAATGAAAGTTTGCAAACTGCACAAGACCATCTATGGTCTCAAGCAAGCCCTAAGGATTTGGTATAATACTCTTGCTTCTACCTTAAAAAATTTTGACTTTTGAAATATAACTTTTGATGTGGCATTATTTATAAGAAAAACAAATTCTGATGTCACTTACATGCTGATATATGTGGATGATATTATTGTCACAGGGTCAAACTCTGTTGAAATAGACAACTTAATTAAGAAATTAACTCTATTTTTTCTTTGAAGGATCTTGGTTTATGGTTTGTTTCACTTTTTTTTAGGCCTTGAAGCTCATTATTTGCCTGAGCAGAAATTGTTACTTACTCAAACAAAGTATGCAAAAGATCTGCTACATTATGCAAGAATGCATAATTCAAATCCTATGCCTACACCTATGATGACATCTTTGAAGATGAGCAAAAATGACTCAGATCCTTATGAAGATCCTAAGCAATATAGATCCATTGCAGGAGCCTTACAGTATCTCACAATTACAAGACCAGATTTAGCATTCGTTGTGAACAAAGTTTCTCAATTTATGCATTCACCAACCATTCAACATTGGAAGGCAGTTAAGAGGATACTTAGATATCTAGAAGAAATACTTAATGAAGGTTTAATTTTTTCCAAATGCACTAACTATCGTCTTCTATCCTTTGCAGATTCGGACTGGACTTCGGACTTAGATGATCGGAGGTCAATTACTGGATATTGTATCTACCTTGGCACAAATTTAATAGCTTGGAGGAGTGACAAACAGTCTAAGATTATCAGGTCTACAACTGAAGAAGAATATAGAGCGATAGCCTCAGCTTAGACTGAGATCATGAGCATCCAGCAGCTATTGGGAGAACTGGGAGTCCCACAACTAATATCTCCAACAATTTATTGTGACAATCATAACACATGTTTACTTCATGCCAATCTTGTACTGTATAGTAGATGCAAGTATTTGGAGATGGATTTACATTTTATCAGAGACCTGGTTAATTCTAAACAACTATATGTGGTTCATATCTCTGCTCTTGATCAAGTGGCAGACTTGTTAACAAAACTATCTCAATCACCTTCATCACCAGATTTAAGAGCAAACTTAGGATAGGGACTCATTGTAAAAACCATAAATAATTAATCGATTTATTAATATAAAATAATAATAATTTAATTGCCCAAAATATGATCCAAAAGTTTAGAATATTAATTAGAAAATATAAATATGATATTTGGACTCAGTAGATTTTTCTGAGTTGAAAAATTGAGTAAAAATGCGTACCGGTAAATTAACCGATAGTACCGTCTTAAATCTGTTCAGTACTATGAGAGAAGGATAAAAAAATGTAGAAAAACGTAAGAAAATAATTAAATTTGAAAACTGGGCCCTAATTTTAAAGGTTTGGCCCAAAGTTGCGCCAAACGGGCCAAAATCGCTAGCGAATTAGATCGGGCCCAAGTTGAGCCCAAGCCCAACACATATATACTCTCATTACAGGCCATTTCAGCTACACTCCACTTGAAAATAACACAAACACAGCAACTGGTAGGGTTAGAGAAGAGAGGAAGAACACTATTCACTTCCTCACTCTTTTGGTCATAACTCGAGTTACAGTACTCCGATTCGTGTGCCGTTGGTGGCTATGCTAAGCTCTCGCCAAGCCCGTCACTTTTAGATAAGTATTATGGTAATCTTCTAAAAAATTCCTGCCCAATTTTCTGCCTTAAGAAATTCGGATTTTTGGGTTTTGGTTTTGAGTGAAGTTATGTGTTTTGGTTGTTTTGGTTGTTTAGGTACACTCTAGCACTTGATTGATATTGGGTCTTGCTCCCAAAACTGTTAGACAAGGTAAGAAATCTCAAATCACTTGTGATTTTATGTATATATGGAACCCTAAGTATTGATTTTATGAATTAATTGTGTATAGCTTGATTATTATGATTTTGGGAACCTTTGGATTTGAGTTGGTAGCTTGGTTGTGGTTGAAAGCTTGTTGGGCACAAATTTTTGGTGTATAGCACATATTAAGAATAAGCCAAGGTATGGTTTCGGTTTCCTCTATGAAATATGTAATATTTCTGGACACTTAGCCTAGTAGACCATAGGATAGGTTTGAATTATTAATAATGGATTATGATTATTGATGCTTGTGATGAGTTTAATGAATTGTGATATTGTTGTTGATTATTGAGATTGAAGTTGAATAATGATAATATTGAGTAGTGATGATGGATTTGGATGCTTGTGGGTGTTGATGAATGTGAGGATTTTTGAATTATGGTTAAGTTATGATTTATTGAAAACATGAAGGTGTATAAGTAGGACTTTTGAGTGGGAATGGAGAAAATGTATATGGATAGGTTGGAGAATAAATTGAAGGATATAAGAACATCATTTAGGTACATTAGGACTATTTTGAATGCGGAATAAGTGATTTTGGATTGAGAGTTTGGTAAATTTGAGGTTTAGAGATTTTTTATAAAAATAAATTTTTGGTAAACTTTGACGGATCATATCTTGAGCTACAATTTTTATATCAAATTAAAGATAATCCATAGAGCTTTAAAACGGTATAGAATTTGTAGAAATCTAAATTTTGTAGAGAAAGATATGATCGTTGGATGTTGGTGTCAAAAATCTGATTTCTATGATGCAGAAATTATGAGATCTGGTATGTGTGCGCACGCACACTGCTGTGAGTGTGCTCTAAACAGTGGCTACATTTTGACTTGTGCGTACGGATAGCTTGGTGCGCACGCACATCCTGTAAAATTTGAAAATGTGCATACGCATACTCTGGTGCGCACACACACCCTGCGAAATTTGTAAGTTGTGCGTACACACAAGATCGTGCGCACGCACACCCTGGGAAGTGCATTATGTTGAGGGCGTTCGCATGTATCTGTGTGTGCGTTTAAAATTAAAAATTTTATCTTCTGTGCGTACGCACACTCCTATGCGTACGCACACTTTGAGAAAATTCTTCTGGGGGTGCATACGCACACTGCCTAGTTTTTCAATAAAATCCTTATTTTCAACTTTTTTACCTTTCAGGCATGCTTGTAAACTTCCGTAGCACTTATCTCAAATCATTTAACTTGTTTTTAGGCTTTGAAGTATAGAGAATACCATAAGTAAGTTAACTAGGTAAATTCAGGTAAAAGGTTTAGAAGATGAAGCCTTAGGATTCTGGAGTACAGAGGGTGGATTAGTTGAGTGAAGTGGTAGAGTACTGTAAAGACAATTGGTATGATGAAATTGTGGAGTTGTGGACTTGATGATGCTTGAGACGAGTCTAGGGCTCAAAGTGGACTTAATACTGAAAATGATTTCTGAAAACTACTGAATTACTATTTTATACTGATATTGATGAGACGCTATGCACCTAGCAAGGACGGTTGGTCAATCCCGCTTGTCGAGGTCACGGCGGTGGTGTAAGGACGGTTGGTTTATCCCTCTTATGTTGAGATGTGATGTCTGTGCAGAGTATCCCGCTTGCATCCCTTCGGAATCACTAGAGTATGCAGGCACTATATCTTGGACTATTTTTCGGGCACGATATCTCGGGAGCTCCCATTCTGAGACCGAAGGGAGACATCTCCATGGAGATGTGTCGGGTTAGAAGTTGAACCGACAAAGTGATATCAAACCCAATAGGATAGGCATTCATCATGTGCATCTTCTATCTGATTGATTGCTTTGCCGACTTGATTTGCTTACCTAATTGTATAACATGATTAATTGCTTCTTGAATTTCTTGATATACATGCTATACTTGTGTTTTCCTTGCATTGTTATTACTTGTGTTTTCTACTGGGATTGAGGAGGTTTAAAAGGCGGTGGCGATGGAATCGCATGGCGGTTTAGGTTATCTACTTAATATTTCATAGCACACTCTGGGTCATTTTTCTTTCATGTTATTTAGGTTATCTACTTGATATTTCATAGCATGCTTGTTTGTGAGTGCCTTTTTGGGTTAATTGAAGCACTAGGCTTTTGATATTAAGATATTTATCACCTTGATATCAATTGTTTGGTGTGGGCAGGACCCTGAATGGCGACTCACGGATGAGGTCAGACACATACTCAAAGAGAGAATAAGAGTAACCCATCGATGGACAATCACGCTGAACTCATGGCGGCAATGGCTAACTTAGTTAACGCGATTCAAGCAAGTACTGCTATGACTACTCATGCTATGCGTCGGACAAGGCAATCAGCCAGAAACAAAAATGGAGAAGGTGCTGAGGACAGCTTAGGTGATGCTCCGAGAACTCTAGCTACTTTTCTGAAAGTTAACCCGCCAATTTTCAATGTATCGCAAAACCTACTGAAGCAGAAAACTGGTTCCAAGCTGTAGAGCATGCATTGTGAACTCAACATGTACCGTATGACCAGTTCGTGGAATATGTAGCTTATCAACTAGTGGGAGAAGCTTAGCAATGATGGCAAGGAGAGCACCGACAACTACACCAATAGAATGTGGACATTACATGGGCGTTATTCCAGGCAGCTTTCTACAAGAAGTACTTTCATGAGTCAATAAGGGAGGCCAGAGAGTTGGAGCTCTTACAGGTGAAGCAAGGGTCCATGACTATAATTGAATACACCAACAAGTTTAAGGAACTCTTTAGGTTCTCGAGAATAGCTCAGGGTGCCCCTGAGTCCTATGAGGGCTGGAAATGTATCAAATACCAAGTAGGGCTGAGGGAAGATATCATGCGTGTTATGGCTCTATTGGAGATTAGGGGATTCTCGGAATTGGTGAACGAGGCAAGAGATGTGGAAGATTGCATCAGAAGATGACTTTAATAAGAGACACTAGCGGGGGTACCAGTAGCAGAGGTCATGGAAAGTATTTTCCACCAAGAGGCCAGATCTTTAAAAGGGATGGACATGCCACTCAGCATCCTCATGGTCAAAGAAACTTCGGAAGAAACAACAATGCCCAGTTTCTCCTGGCAAAAGGAAATGGTTGATGATATACTTGTGGATTGTTTGGACATATTGCCAAGAATTGCCATCGTGGGAAAAACCAGGATGCAAGTAAGATTTAATAGTAAAGCTGCATGTTCGCTGTGAACGCCCTATGTGTGGGCCTGAGATAAGAGGTGTGTATAATTGGTTATAAAGCTTTAACTACTTTGTGTGATATTGGAACACCACATTTACTCATATCTTGTGACGGAGAGAAAGGTTTGAGAATAAATGTGTCAAACTTAGTGTCAAATTTAGGAACAAACTCACTTGTGCTGCGTAGAGTATTGCCGCTAGAGCTGATAGAACTTAAAGACCAATAAGTTAGAGTAACGCTGCGAAAGTACGGTGATCTTAATGACGGTGTGAGGTTTTTTAGGAATGAGAGCACCATTACAACCTTGTGAACCGATCTATCTTTTTCCTTATAAATTGCATTAGAGCTCTTTATTTCGAAATCCTTCTTGGTGAATAAATTGAATCTTGCGCAATCATATTCCTTGTTTGCACATATCCTTGCGCGAACCTTGTATTCCTTGATGTGAGCCTAAACATGTATTGTTGGGTTGAACTGCCTTTAATTGAGGGCTCGTGATCCTCTTAAAATCAGTAAAGACCTAATTTGATTCAATTTGCCTTATTGTTTCTACCAAAAATTATTAATTTGAAATTCCTTCCTTGAGGTGCACTTTAATTCTCTTTCTGGTGTATTTTTTTATTTTCTACAACCCTATCTGATCACAACACAATGCATCTTTTCAATTTCTTACAGATATCTTTCAAAATTGTTTGCTCTCTTTAGAGCTTGGTATCCCTTCAGATATCTTGAGCTCATTTCGACATCGCATGCAATTCTTAGACGTAACCATTGATATATTAGTTCCTTAGGACACTACTTATGAACACGAAGGATGAAACCAGTGAGCGTGCGACCTTACGAGGAGTTGTGAAGCTTCAGTTTTGCAAATGGCATTACCGATGACTGAGTCGACACACAAAGGTGCTTATTGGTGCGAACGTCAGATTTTGGGGGGAAATTCTTCAAAATTTAAAAGAAAGATTAACTAGCGCTAGTGTTTGCACTGCTTTAACCCCATGGACCATTAAGGATCTACTGGTACGTTTCATAGAAAAATCTTGGAGTGTGTTTTGATGTAACATCAGGATGTAATGGTTTATGCATCGTGACAGTTGAGGCCGCACGAAGTAAATTCTCTGACTCACGATCTGGAACTTGCTGCGTTTGTGCTTGTCTTGAAGATGTGGAGCAAGGAAGAATTACCTCCATGGAGATGGATGTAATTACTAAAGGACTACGATTTTGAGTTAAGCTGTTGTAAGAATCGAGACTAATTAATTGTCTAAGTAAATAATTGATATTGCCCAAAATAGGATCCGAAAATATAGAATGAGAATTAGAGGATTTAAATATGATTTTTGGACTCAGTAGATTTTTCTGAGTCAGAAAATATATTTTATGCGAAAAACTGAACTGCAAACCGACAGTTGAACCAGTCAAACCGGTTTAAGTTTGTCCTATACTGTGCGAAAAAAATTAAAAACAGTAGAAAACCTTAGAGGTTTTGTCCAAAGTTAGGCCAAACGGGCTAAAAATGCTAACGGGTTGGACCGGGCCCAAGTTGAGCCCAAGCCCAACATATATAGGTTCATTAAGTGAACCTATTCAACACTTAACACACTCAAACACAACACACACCAGATGAAAGAAAAGAGGGAGAAGGGAGAAGAAGCACTATTCATCATCATCTTCCCAAGCTCATAACTTGAGCTACGAAGCTCCGATCGCCACACCGTTTATGGCCACGTGCTCCTCGCGGAGAGCTCTACAAAACTCACTCAAGAAACTGGTAAGAAAATCATGAAATCCCTCTCAGCTTTCCTTCAAAAATTCAAAAATCTAGTGTTTGGGGTTTTTGAGATTTTGGTGTTTTAATGTGTTTAGGATCAATCTAGCTTGAGAAATCTATTGGGTTTTGCTTCCAAAACTGTTGGGTAAGGTGAGTTGTTCTTGAATCCTTGTGAAATTGTGATTTTGATGACCCTAAGTATTGATTTGTGGTAATTAATGTGTATAGCTTGGAAAAATTGGTTGTTGATGCTTGTTGGAGTTAGTTGGTGAATTATTGGTGACTTGATTTTAGGTTGAAAGCTTGCTTGGACTCAAATTGGTATTTGTGCATATTGAGAATCAGCCAATGTATGTTTTTGGTTTTCTCTATATAATATATAATATTTCTGGACACTTAGGCTAGTGACCCATAGGATAGGTTTAGATTGATATGGTTGTTGATTTTGGTTAGTTGATGATGTATGATGAATTGATGTTGTTAATGTTGTTGAATAATGTTGTTGGTGTAAGATGTATGTGAATTTGGATGAGTAATATTGTTGATTATTGATATGGAGTATGAATGAGGTTGATGATGAAGATTGATAGTGATAGAATGATGATTGGTGAATGTGTTAGTTGAGGAATGATTATAATGTATATATCTGATATTTGAGGATGAGAATAATGAAGTGTGAATGAAAATTTGGTATGAATGGTGAATTGTGACACAAAGGGTGAGTTATGAGATAAATTGGAGTTTGGTATAGTATTTGTTTGCTTTTGGTTGAGAATTTTGGAAAGTTGAGAACTTGTTGCATTCTGATGTATGTGGGCCGATGAAGACAAGAACACTTGGAGGGTCTATCTATTTTGTATCCTTTATTGATGATCGTTCTAGGAAATTATGGGTTTATATTTTGAAGACCAAAGATCAAGTTCTGAATGTGTTCAAGCAATTTCAAGCTTTTGTTGAAAGAGAAATTGAGAAGAAGTTGAAATACATTCGTACTGACAATGGTGGTGAGTACTCAGATCCATTTGATGCTTATTGTAAAGAGCATGGTATAAGACATTAGAAGAATCCTCCAAAGACTCCTCAGTTGAATGGCTTAGCTAAAAGGATGAACAGAACATTGGTTGAAAGAGTTAGGTGCTTATTGTCATAATTTGGATTGGCAAAATACTTTTGGGTGAAGCTTTGGGCACTATTGTTCATGTCTTGAACTGAACACCATGTAGTCCCTTGCAATTTGAAGAGCCAAAAAATGTATGGTGGGGTAAAGATGTTTCTTATGATCATTTAAGACTTTTTAGATGTAAAGCTTTTATTCATATTTCCAAAGATGAGAGATCCAAGCTTAATGTAAAGACTAGGCAGTGTATTTTTATTGACTATGGCATGGATGAGCTTGGTTATAAGTTTTATGATCCTGCTAGCAAGAAGGTGATTCAGAGTAGAGATGTTGTCTTTGTTGAAGACCAAACATTGAAGGATGTTGATAAAGCGGAGAAGCCAATGGTTAAGCCTAGTGATGATTTTTCTGACTTGGATATTACTCTCTTTATGCCTATGGTGGAAGATGGTAGAGTTGAAGTTCAAAATAATGAGCATGATACAAGTGCAGGTGAAGATGGAAGAGTTGATCCGATACTTAATGAAGTTGGTGATGATGATCCAGATGAACAACCAGCTTTGAAAATTCCTGCAAATGCACTCGGAAGGTCTACAAGAGAAAGAAAGCCTTCGTCAAGGTGTTCTCCACATGAGTTTGTTTTGTTGACTGATGGGGGAGAACCTGAATGCTTTGGAGAGGCTATTGAAGATGAAAGCAAAGTTCAATGGCTTGAAGCTATGCAAGAAGAAATAAAGTTCTTACTTGAGAATGATACCTATGAGTTGGTGAAACTACCAAAGGGTATGCGAGTTTTAAAGAACAAATGGGTATTCAGAATCAAGAATGAAGAATACAATTCTAAGTCTCGATATAAGGCTAGATTGTTTGTTAAAGGCTTTAGCCAGAGAAAAGGTGTTGATTATGAGGAGATTTTTCTCCTGTTGTGAGGATGTCATCCATTCGTGCTGTGCTTGGATTAGCATCTTCTCTTGATATCGAGATTGAGCAAATGGATGTGAAGACAGCTTTTCTTCATGGTGATTTAGACAAGGAGATCTACATGGAGCAACCGAAGGACTTTGTTGTTAAAGGAAAGGAAGATTTTGTGTGCAAGCTTAAGAAGAGTATTTATAGGTTGAAGCAAGCTCCAAGACAGTGGTACAAGAAGTTTGAATCTGTTATGGGGGAGCATGGTTACCGTAAGACAACTTCAGATCATTGTGTATTTTTGCAAAAATTTTCTGATGGTGATTTTCTTATTCTTTTGCTTTATGTGGATGATATTTTGATTGTGGGCAAGAATGCTTTGAGGATTAATGATTTGAAGAAATAGTTGAGCAAGTTCTTTGTTATGAAGGACTTGGGTCCTGCCAAACAGATTTTGGACATGACTATTACTCGTTATAGAGATTCCAAGAAGCTTTATTTGTTACAGGAAAAGTACATAAAGAAGGTGCTTCAAAGGTTTGGCATGAATGATGCCAAATATGTTGCTAGTTCTTTTGCTCCTCATTTTAAGTTGAGCACCTAGCAGTGTCCAACCACTGATGAGAAAAAATAAGCAATGGATGAAATTCCTTATTCCTCAGCTGTTGGAAGCTTGATGTATGCTATGGTGTGTACTAGACTAGACATTCTCATATGGTTGGTACTGTGAGTAGTTTTCTCTCTAATCCAGATAAAGAACATTGAAATGCTGTTAAATTGATTATGAGATATCTCAGAGGTACAACTAACTTGAGTTTGAGTTTTGGTGGTGAGAAACCTTTGCTAGTTGGCTTTACTGATGCTGACATGGCAGGAGATATTGATTCTCGAAAATCTACTTAAGGTTATTTGGTCAAGTTTGTAAGGGGAGCTATTTCATGGCAGTCAAGGTTACTGTAACACCCCAATTACCCTAAGCCTTACCTCTAGCCGAAGCAAAGGTTAATCAGAGGTTACGATAGTCCTAAGACTTATACATATTTATATATAGAAGAAATTAACATATTCTAGAAGCCCGATGAAGAATTTAGCTCAAAGACAGAATTACAAAAGCGCAAAACATTCACACAAAGCTAACGCGTAAGATACATGATATAAATGCAAAAGAATGGAACATATATAGATATAATAGTATAATAATCATAGGGAACTAGCCGCAACTTGCGGAGTTTAAGCCGACTAGTTATATACAGACATACAGAATTTTGGAGTTAAAACAACTTATACAACTTATCTCTCAAGTAGCCTCTAAGGCCATAAAGATAAAATATACAAGAGGTGAGAGAATACTACGACAAAATTAAACCAGAAGTAAATAAGGAAGGAACCATACTCCGCTCGGTCACCATATCCGAAATTTCACCAAGGTGAATTACGACCTGCATCTGAAAAACAACAACAAAGTATGGAATGAGAACCAGAGGTTCTCAGTATGGTAACAGTGCCCAATATGTAAGATGTAAGGCTCCGGGATGCCGAAAGCAATCCTAGAACTTCACATCGCATACGAATATTCAAGCTTAGAATAAAATATAATTAACGTAAACCTTAAACAACAAACAGGATTTTCTAAACTTAAAGGATTCTAACTAATACTAATCACACCGCTGTATCCCACAGCCTCCTCCAATCTAACCTCCGTGCGATCCCATTGCCACCGCCTACCTAACCTTCTCATCACCAGACAATCACAAATAATGCACGCAAGTAATACACAGATAATATTCATATATAACAAATAGTTCAAGAAGCAAGTAGGCATGTTATACAATTAGGTAAACTCAAGTAATCAAAGCAAACAAGCATGTAGAAGATGTATATGATGAATGTCTATCTTATTGGCTCGTGATATCACTTGTCAGTCCGTAAATGCCAACCCGACACATCCTTCCGGATGTAGCCTTTTTTGCCACGCCAGGGGTATAGTTCCTCGCACACTCATGCAGCAGCTCTTCTGCTACGCCAAAGATATAGTGCCCTGCACACTCATATAGTAGGGCACACTCATGTAGTAGGGAGTCTACTATGTCATGGATATAGGCCCTGCACACTTCCTGCAACAGAGAAGGAAATAACCACAACAAATCATGCAGTAGAATAATCTGCTACGCCGGGGATATAGGCCCCGCATACTCTCAACAACAACTGGTCATGAGACAGAATAATCTACCACGCCGGAGATATAGGCTCCACACACTCTCAACAACAACTAGTCATGTGGCAGAACAATCTGGCACGCCGAGATATAGGCTCCGCATACTCTCAACAACAATCCAATAACTTCATCATCCTCAAATCATCACCAGGCATTACCATTTCTCATCTCAAATCGTTTTCAACAACATCTATTCATGCAGCAGAGCAATCTGCTATGCGAGGGATATAGGCCATGCACACTTTCCTTCCATATTCATCAAGCTCATAATAACCATCATCAGTTTTTACTTCCATTCCGAACTCATTAGCTCATCAATCTCTCAAATCATTATCGGCCATCACCCGGTTCACTACTCTTCCTTCTCTATCAACCAAACTCATCCTCAATACACCAGAAATCTAAACCTCCGTTCGCTAACTTTTTCACAGTTAAACCCAACTTGAAACGCCTAGGACCTTTCCCTTATTCGGATACCCAAAAGAAAGCCAAAGAGTTTTAAAATGGTGTCACAGAAGCTTACAATCTGGTTGGGAAGGAGAAATAGTTGAAAATAAGATTTAAATTTGAGAAACAGAACGTGTGTGTACGCACAGGGATGTGCGTGCGCACGCCCAAGAGAAGTTTTAAAACGTGTGCTTACGCATAGGGGTGTGCGTACGCACAGGTACCAAATTTTGCAATTCTGTTCGCTCGCACAAGGCGTGCGAGCGTCCCTAACAGACTGACCTTCCTAATGTGTGCGTGCGCACAGGGCTGTGCGTGCGCACAGGTTGTAAATTTCGCAGGGTTGTGCGTGCACACAGACTAGAAATCACAAAATTCTGCAACTTTCCAGAATTTTAGATTTTGACACCAATCTTTGAATGATCATAAATTCCTCTACAAAAATCTAATTTTTACAAACTTTATATCAATTTGAAGAGTTTTCAATAAGCTTAAATTTCAAACAAATTTCAACCAATTTTGAAAACTGAGGCATAAGTTATGATCAGACAAAGTTCACCAAAAATCAACTTTTACCAAAAGTCTCAAAACCTCAACTTACCAACACTTCCAACCAAAACCAAACCAAAACAACTTCAAACTCTAATATTCCTCATAACTTACCTTTTGTGTCTCATTTTTATCAATCTTGCCAAGCTTCCATTTACATTTCATTATTCTCAACCTCAACATCAACATATCATACAAAAAACCATTTTCAATCCACACTATCATCCATCATCATCATATCACTAACAAGCATAATGAATTAACCCCATTCAACCCCAAATATTCTCAATATCAATAATATTACTCATCCACATTCATAATTCATATAATTTATCAACAACATCAATATCCATCATTATTCATCCACCATATCAACAACCCTCATCAACAACAATAAAGCACACATTCATCATCAACCTTCATCAACATTAAATACCAACAATCATCATCAAATCATATAATCATTATCATTATTATTCCAGTTCCTTCCACACAACACCACTATGACATCAATCAATCACCATCAATAACCCCAATCATCAATTTTCTCATCAATATCATAATCAAACTCTAACATACACAACTCATAAAATTAACACAATTCACATGCCACCTACATAATTCAATCCTATCTTAAGGTCAACTAGCCTAAGTGTCCAGAAACATTACATATTACATAAAGGAAACCGAGACCATACCTTGGCCGATTCCCAAATGCACCAAAACACTAAAACGAAGCCACCAAGTTTGATCTATAGCCTCAACCAACTCCAACAAACACCAAAACTCAAACTAACAACACATATATCACCAAAATCAAAACCTAAGGTACACAAAACAACAAAACACAAGGGTTTAGTAAAACCTTACCTTTTTCAATGAGATTAGGGGTAAAATTCAACAATTACCTGCTACTAGAGATTACTTAAATAAGCAAAATGACAAAATCTACTCAAAACCCATAACCAAAAACGCACAGAACTAGGGAAGGGAAACTAGAGCGTGAAAAGCGATTTCTTACCAGGTTTGCTTATATAGAAAGGAAGAGCTCGTTGAGAGCTTCGCGTGGCCACAAACGGCTCATCAATCGGAGTCTCGTAGCTCAAGTTATGACTCCCAGAAATGGGAGGTGAATAGTAACAATGGGGTTTCACCCCCCACCACCACCTATCCGAGTTATGGCTCAAGTTATGGCTCAAGTTATGTCTCTCTCTCTTTCCTTCAAAATGAGTTTGAAACTCATTAATTACACATATATATGTTGGGCCCGGTCCAACTCGTTAGCGTTATTGGTCTATTTGGCCCACTTTGGGCCAAAACCTTTAAGATTAGTGTCCGGTTTTCAATTCTAAATTACTTTTACCCATTTTAAAACAATAAATCAATCTTCAAAATCTTATTTTCCTAAATTACACGATACTGGACAGACTAGAGCCGGTACTACCAGCTTAAGCGCTAGTACGCATTTTCACAAAAATCTTTCGAAAATGGTACATTTTCCAACTTAGAAAAATTCACGGAAATCAAATTTCACCTTTAAATTTTGAATATATCTCAGACACTTAAAATTACTATTTTTATTAAAACGGTTTTACGAAAAACTCCGGTTCTTACAGTTACAGAAGTGTGTTGCACTTTCTACTACAGAGGCAGAGTTTATTGCAGCATCTGAAGCATGTAAAGAGTTGTTGTGGATGAAGAAGTTTCTTGTAGCACTTGGTTTCAAGAAAACCCATTATGTGTTGTTGGAGTGCTATTCATCTTGCCAAGAATTTTACTTTTCATGCAAGATCTAAACATATTGATATTAGATATCACTGGATACGGAATGTGCTAGATTCCAAGTTATTGGAACTTGAAAAAGTTTACATTGGTGACAATGATGCTGATATGATGACAAAAGCATTGTCAAGAGATAAGCTTGAAACATGTTGTTTGATTGCCGGAATGGCGAGGGCCTCTACCTAGTCGAGAAGGGGAAGATTTGTTGGGTTTTTTTCTTCTTTATGAGGCCCAAATCCAAATTTTTGGGATATTTTGGGGTCTTTTGAGAAAGTAAGAGAATAGCCACAAAGTGAGAGAGACGAGGGAAAACAAAATTCCCATTTTTATGCAAAGCAGTAAATTTCAAACAGCAACTTCTCATTCGTTCACCGTTGGATCAGTGTGAAATTTAGACTGCAGATTCTTCTTATATTGTTCTTCATTTTGAACGGTAGAGATTTTAATTGAATGTCTGCAGAAAGAGAAATAGGCTTCGAACAACAGATTTGTTTTTGGGTTTTTTTACCTTCCTGTTTCTCATTTATAATCTTTGGTGCTTTGATGTTTTGGGTGGTTATATGCACGTTTTTGTGTTTTATTTGAGACTCTCTTGTACCTCATTTGACTATAGTAGAGTTATTTCATTGGTTTGAAAGATTTGTGATTTTTACCTCTCACATTGAGGAGATTTTCCACGTTAAAATTTCGGTGTGCTCTTATTATTGCTTTACTTGCTATATTTACTTGTTCATAGTTGCTGTCATATTCTGTTGTGAGTGCTTCCATATTATTTTTATGTTGGATATTTGTGTTATTTTTACTGCTAGACTCTTTCAAAAAGTTCCTTGTGTGGTTTCTTTTTCTTTATTAAAGGTGTAAAATGTAATTAAATAAATGAATTAACTCTTACAAATATAAAGAAAAATGTTTGGTTTGATTTGATTAAATCCTAAGTTTAAAAACATAAGTCTATTAGGCTCTAGTAATTTACTTTTTATATCTTCATTTCCTGTTTAGTTTGATAATGATAAAAACTATCATCTAGCAATTATTTGACGTATAGACATCATATTTAGTATAAGAAGTACCGTTAAAAGTTGATTTAGAGTATTACTCTTATTAAAATATTACTCAAATAAAAATTTAATAAGAAGTTTCCATGAGCTTTGTAGTTAAGAATCTTTTAGCCAAAGATACTGTATATGGAGTAATTAAAATCACCGACAGATGGGAATCGTATTGTGTGATTTTAGTGTGGCTAGTACCATTGCTATGCTTGGTCACAATCAACAATGAATTTTACAACAATTAGCCAAATCTTGTGGTTCCATCTATGATGGGGACACTTCTTCAAAAATGGATAGCCATGTCTTACCCCTTGATTTTTCTTAACTACCAGGAAGAAAATCTCATGTTTTAAATGTTGAAAACTGTGATATTCGTGGTTTGTTGAACCAGAAAAGATTAAGAGAGGGAGAAAAATAATTTTTTTTTATTTGAAGAGAATGAAAATTTTTTTAATAGATATCTGTTCAGTTATTACACTTTATATACTATATTTCTTATGTACTCTCACTACAAAAAATTACAACAAATAAATCTACATCTATTATTGATAAAAAAAATAATCTAGGTAACACCTTCTCACAAGTTAGAATTATATAAATCTAACAATCCTAACTTAGAAATATTAGTAAGAAAAGGACCCGGTAGCAAAATTTTGGTAAGAAAATCAGCAAGTTGGACTTTGGAACGAATTGGCATCAGATGAATAAGAGCAGATAAATGTTTTTCACAAAAGATGTGGGAGTCGACTTCAATGTGTTTGGTTCTTTCATAAAAGATGGGATTATTGACAATGTGAACGGCTGACTGGTTGTCACATAATAGAGTAATAGACTTTTGAAGTGGCAAACCAATGAAATCCATTAAAAAAAATAATCAACTAGCTTCACAAGTCGCAACAGCAAGAGACAGCTGAAAAATGTGGTTTGCTTCTTACTCTTCCAGCTAACGAGAGAGTTCCCAAGCATGAAGCAATAACCAGAAACAGAACGACGAATATCGGCACAGGTAGCCCAGTAGCGTCGGCAAACCTGGTGAGATGCAGATTAGAAATAGAGGAGAAGAATAGACTAGTTGCATGTCTGCCCTGTAAATATCGGAGTACGCAAAAAGCAGTAGGTGAGAAGTGGTTGCACAGTCCAAAAACAATCTCAAATGTCCCACAGCATAAGAGATATCGGGTCTAGTGTTTGTGAGGTAAAGGAGTCGGCCGATGAGTTGTCTGTAAGTAGTGTTGTCTGTTAAAATGGTACCGGATTCCTTCGAGAGTTTCTGACTATAATCAAAAGGAGTGGAGAGAGGCTTGCAATCTAGATAACCAAAATTCTTGTGAAGGTCCATGACGTACTTTCGCTGATAAATGTAAATTCCAGAGTTAGAGCGCGCTACTTCCATTCCAAAGAAGTACTTGAGATCACCAAGATCCTTTATTTTAAATTTGTCATCCAAAATTTGCTTGATGGAATTAATTTTGCCAATGTCATTTAAAACCAACTCATCAACATATAGGGAATGATCATAAAAAAACTTCTTATAACCAGCATCAACAAGAGTTTGAGTGAGGTTAATGTTCCATTGTCTGCTTGATTGCTTAAGCCCATATAGAAACTTTTGCAATTTACAAACCAAATCTGGTTGTGACACAGTCAAACCGGGTGGTATCTTCATATAAACTTCTTTGTCCAAATCTCCATAAAAGAAGACAGTATTGACATCCAGCTATTTCAAATGTCATGTCTTTGCTGCTGCTAATGCTAACATTACTCGTAGGGTAGTCATTTTGACAACTAAACTAAAAGTATCACCATAATCCACTCCTTACACTTGAGTAAATCCTTATGTGGAAGAGTTTCTTCTCAATTGATTTTTATTTGATTGAGATTTTATATGTACCAAGTTTTGAATGCAATTTTATTTCTATTTCAAAAGTAACTAATACCTTATCTTGTTTTATGTTTAATTTAAAAACTTTTTTTTTCTTTTCCTTTTGGTACTAGATAGTGTTTGTGGATTTTGTGATTCTTGAAGTTGATATTTTTTTTTGGTTACAAGGAAGGGGCGTAATTGCATAACACTAGATGCTTCTTCGGGACTATGTTCAAGGTTTTCAATGCAGTTGAGGTCTGGGTCAGATAGCAATTTTGTTTGCCTCACATAGAGCTGCACCGGGTTCAAATTCTCTTAGAAGAATATAAAATCATACTAATAATGTATACCTATATAGTGTGTATGAGTGTATAGTGTATGAGACTAATACCTAGAATTAAGAGTTGTCCAATCCACTTGACTAAAATAAAATTCAATAAAAAGCGGTGGCTCCAGCTTTTTTGGTAAGCTGAGAATTGTAAAGGAGAGAAAATAATTAAAACGAAAAAATTGTCGTTGGCTGAATTTTGTCAGAGATATGGATGGTTATAAACTTATAATTAATGAATATAGAACCTGAAATTGATGCAACTAAAAATTATAAAATGTTGTTATTGGATGATAAACCAATATACACAAATCTTAAATGAAATAATTTAAATAGAAACTTTTCTAATCATACTAAGAATAAAGAAAATTTATCATTTCTAAAAAAAATAATAATAATTTTAATACATTTATATTATAAAATGTTTAGGGAACATGTTAAATATATATGATTACATGCATATGAGTTGTAAACTCTTATACTCTCTACTTAATTAAACATTTAAAAATTTTAATTATATAATTATATCCTAAACTTTAAACTTATAAAAAAGGAACAGAGTCCACACACAATGATTATTTGTTTTGGGAAATCCATATCTATTTGTGAAATTTAAGCATAACTGCATGAGCAGATGAAACCGCTATATATATGTAAACAAGTTAAAGTGGCTATTGAAACAAACGGCCAACGGAAACAAGGGATGGATCTTTCTCTAGTTCAATGGCTCTAACACCAGAGGTGTTTCCACCCTTCAAGAAATTCCCATACCATTCTGCAGAGAGTTTTGGGTATCTCTTCAACTTTGGATCATCCCTATCAACATAGTACAGGCCAAAGCTTGCATTATACCCATCCAATAACTCAAATACATCCATGAAAGACCATGCAAAGTATCCCTTTATGTTTGATCCATCTCTGAGAAGAAAAATTTAGGATTACATGAGAAAATTATTAACACATAGAAAGCATAGGTAGTTTCCTTTTATGAGGATCTAATTCAGAATCCAACTAATCTCGTTCGAGCTGAAAAATCGGCTCACTTTAAGGTAACTCGTTAGCCAAAAATCAGTTTTCACATATTATGTAATCAAAATTTTGAAAAGTCTATTTTTAACTTTTTTAAATAAGCTAAATATAGTAGTAACTCATAAGAAAACTAAGTTCTCAATTCTATTTTTTTAACTATAAAAAAACAGCAACTACATTACCTTATGGAATCAAGCACAGCACCAATATATCCATGCAAGTATTCCACCCTTTTCACATCTTGAAGTGATGAATTCCTTGGTGTCCGTTGACCTAACAAAACAAGCCATTTATCACACTTTACCAGTGGCACTTTACCAGTGGCACAACGTATTATAATGATTTGCATTCACCCCGTTGCTGAAATAATATATGAAAGAGAGAGAGACCATTTTCATATATGAATATGGGAGGATTGCCATAAAGGGTCTTCATGATATTCAGCTCTTCACGTAAAGTCCATGGTGTGACAGGATACTGAATAAAGGTAATGCCATGTAGTTATGCAACTAAGTAATCTAAATAAGTGAACCAACAAGTTTAGAAGAATAACTACAGTATGTTTTAATTTTAGGACTATTCTATGTGTACACTAAAATCAACCACTAAAGTCAGCTACCGGTATAAAATATATGTTAGAATACAAATGCCTATTAAAAATAAATTAAACCACACATGTATTTATATACAAATACATTGATGATTGATTTTGGTGTACGAATAGCATTTTTGTTAATTTTAACATTTACCTCTTCATTTGAAAACAAGGCCGGTCCAACTGCCAAAATCAGGAAAGGTGGTTAGTTATTTAAACTTGCTACCCCCAATTACTAAGGTGTAAATTATTGGAGGGTAAGGTGCTAAATGATATGGAAATTAAATTTGATGGAAACCGTTAGGATCCATGATAAGAGACGAGAAAATTCTATATTCAGAATGATAGTTGTAAATATGTGTGGAATGCAATTGGTACAGCATGCTTATATGACCATGTCCAATCTTATTCGAAATCGATTATCCTTAAACATAATGAAATACATACAGATTAGCTGTGCTGCCATGTCTGTGTCATAGTCTCGCAGATTCCTCTTCAGCGCGATAGAATTGTCTGTGATATTAAGGTTGTCGTAAAATATCACGCCTATAAAGTCACATGAACCCTTCAACTGTGCAGATTCACGGTCTGAGAAGGTTGGAATTCTGGAACCTGCATTAGTTTTCATGGAAATGGGATAGTCTCCATGCACCAAGGGTCCTAAAATCCTGCAGAATAAATTAAAAATCAACGAGTCTACAGTTTTAAAGAGAAAAACCACATAATATAAGGTCTCTATCTTACCAACCAAGGAAAAAATCGCGAGCTCTTTGAGTGGCTGCCCGGTCTTCATCTGTATCATTTGCAGGAATGAAACCGAATGAATAGACTGCAATGCCAATAAACCCATATTGCTTGTCCTGCAATATAACTTAGCCTCTATAGAATCATGAACATTCTTTGCCCCAACAAAGGTTTCTTTATGTGGAAGAATATTCTAAATTCAATATAGAAAGACTATGAACTTCAATTAAGAGTTGGTATAAGTAACTAAGTCAAAGCTTTTTCCTTTGCAACAAGTAAATACACTATATACCTTATACTTTCTTCTATACAATCTCACAGCTGAAGAATGTGATAGCAAAATATGATGAACTGCCAAGTAAGGCTCGGTTGTGGAGTCACCCCTACTGCTGTTATATTTCTTGCAAAATGGGGGTGAGCATCGTGTAGGTGGGGTTGTTCCTTCGTCATAACCACCTATGGTGAAGACATTCGGCTCGTTCACAGTATTCCAATATAAGACTCTGTCACCGAACTCTCTGAAACACACATCTGCATAGTTTGTGAAGTCTCTTCTGCATTCACATTCAAGTGATTTTTAAATTGATATTTCTCAGTTCTTTCTACGGTTGTAAAATAAGCAATTCTGTCCTAAGCAAAAGAGTTTCACTGATTAATTCGAACAACACTATGTGCAAGGGTTCATGAACATACATGATTTTAGGACTAACCCATCCTCCGTATTCATCTTCAAGTGCCTGTGGAAGATCAAAATTGTGCAGTGTTACATGTGGTTGGATTCCTGCTCAATGGAATGAAGGAACATATCAGTTGAAGAAGTAGCAATACATCATATACATGGTATTTCAAATTAAGAAAACTCATCATACTTACCATTGCTAATGAGTTCATTGATGAAATTGTTATAGAATTGCAATCCCTTGGGATTGATGGGTCCTCTACCATCTGGGAAGAAAGAAAGAAGGAAAAAGCATTTTTCAAAGGCTTTACTATAGAAAATAATACTGAACATCAATTAAATTTCAACGTTTCTATCTAAAAACACAAGTTTGAGTTAGGAGTATTATATACTTGGAATCAATCTTGACCAAGAAATGGATAACCTATAGGCATCAAGGCCTGTTTCCACCATGAGTTTCACATCTTCCTGCAACATAAAATTATCAGAAACATTTGAAACTCCAGCTTGCATTTCCTCAAACACATTATGTGCATATAATCAATTTTCCACAAATTATAAAAGAAAAAACCACAATGTATGCAAATAATGGAAGAGAAGAGTATTAATGTATTATTGACCTTGTATTTGTGGTAGCCATCACAGGCTATATCTGCATTATCTCCATGCACAAACCCTGTTTTTCACTGAAATTGTTAATGTGGGAGCCCAACAATTAATTTGATTAGATTTTTTTCCCTGGCTGTGTATTAGTATTACCAGTTCCTCATAACTGATTCCCACTTAAGGAAAATTGAATCATAATGCCAATAATTGGTCATCAACTTTTTCCCTCCAACAAAATGTGGCTTAAGAATGATATAAAGATTTTGTTAGATACATTAACATATGTATGATAGACTAATTTTTTTTCACAGTACTTATCGTTAAAAATAGGAAGGAGGCCTTGGTGTAACAGTTGAGTTGGTAACCTCAAGATCATTGGTTCAAACCGTGGAATCAATCACTAGGCTCTCGTCGGGTTGGCTTGGTTAATATGCAAGGACAAATCGGGGGAATATCTGGAGTTAATATTCACATTGGTCCTTGAAATTACACTTGCAACTCAATCTAGTATTCGAAGTTTCGATTTACTCAATTGGACTAGTGTAAGTCACGGAAGTCAAGTTTGTGGACCAAATTGAGTAAATTGAAACTTTGTAGACCAGATCGAAATGCAAGTGTAACTTCGGAACCAATTTGAGTATTAAATTGGAATATATGTATACTAATAATATCTGTTACCTTTTGTACTGTAGTCCATATTAAGCAGGGAAAATCCAATATGATTTATTAACTCCCATGATAAATTGACAACCAATATGATAAACTATGACTCCAAAATTAATTACATGAACAAAGAGAAAAGCAAGAGCAAAAGAAGAAACTTACCAGCATGTGCATAAGTATCCCAAATGCTAGGAGTTCTTCCATCTTCATTAACAGCTCCTTCCCACTATATAAATACAATCATATATTAATATTTAATTATATTAATGAAAAAGTTAATTAAGATGAAGTACCTGATAAGCAGAAGTGCCTGAACCAAAGACAAAATCAGTTGGGAAGTCATTTCTGTTATAGTCATCAGCACTAAGAACTAAACTCATACCCACAAAGTTCAGAAATAATAATAGTAAAAGGGTGAGCTTCAAAGCAACATTAATGCTCATCAAACCCAAACATGGTTCTGGTTTCATCATCTATCTATGTGACTATGTTAGTGTGTGTGTCTTTCTGGATCAATCCTGCTATCTTTGCAACAATAATAATAATAATAATAATAATAATAATAATAATAATAATAAGTTTTGTGTTGGAAACTAAAAAATTCAATAAATAAATAATTTAAATATTTTATTCTTCTTCTAAAAACCTTAAACATTCTCCACAGTAGATTCAATATTCGGTCGATAATAAATTTTTATTATTTCAAAAAAATTATTTAACAAATTTGTTAAAAGACAATTAAATTTAAAAAATATTATATAAAACAATAATCTTTTCCTTTTATAGAAAGACTAAGTTGTCTGAAAATTTTAAAATAAATTATTCGAAAATAATGTATGTAGTTAACTAGTTATTCTAAAATTTAAATAGACAATAAATAAATAAATGAGTCAATAAATGTTCCATACTTAGCTAGTAAAGGAGACCCTACTTATCTGTGACAGAAATCTTCACGTGTCGCATTGGCTTACAGAAGTGTGACACTCCTCCATAGTTACGCCAGTAATCAGTTATCATATGCGGTGGGATTTTTTTATAAATAAATAATTTAANTTATATAATTTAAAAAAATACATATATTTTATTTATCATATAAATAAGATAAATCAATGTGATACACTGTAGATGAGATACACATAATTTTTAAAAATATACTATAAATAAGATATATTTATAATTATTTCATTTACACTATAAACGAAATAAATCAATGTGATGTGAATTGATAAATATACTATAAATTGTCAAATTATATATTTTAATAAATAAATAATTAAAATTATTTATTTATAAAAAAATATCATATGCGGTGTAGTGATGTTGAAACAAAATCTCTTAAATTTAATATTAGATTTCAATCCTATTAAATATATACTAAAATGGTTATTAGTATAAAATATATATTTAAATATTATTTTTATATCAAAATTAATTATTAAAATCATTCACTAATATAAAATATATATTAAAATATAAAATATCTGTAAAATGAGTTAAATAACACATATTTATACACAAAATATATGATAACTGATTTTGGTATACATCTAACATGATTGGTATACAAGATATATAATAACTGATTTTGATAATTAATTTTAGTATACAAATAACATTTTCAATTAGATTTAGTGATTATAAAATATCTTCTCATTTATATTTGTATTTAATACTAGTTTCTCCTTCAATAAGCCTCTGATTTAATTTTCTTCTTCACATAATCAATCTCCAAAGTAGATTATTCAAACTTTTGAACATGAACACTACAAAAATAAATAAACAAACAAACAACTAAACTAAACTGTTGTATTGAGTGGCCAACAGAAACATGTGATGGATCCTTATTAAGTTGTTGAAGATCTCCAACTATAGAAGTGCTTCCACCCTTCAAGAATTTGCTGTACCATTTTCCAGAGATCTTAGGATATCTCTTCAATTCAGGATCATTTCTATATATCAACATAGTATATAGTCCAAAGCTTGATTCATATCCATCCAATAACTCAAATACATCCATGAATGACCATACAAAATAGCATTTTATATTTGATCCATCTCAGAAAACTTATAATGACATAGAAAAATAAGAGATCACATTAGAAGTGTGTAATGTGACAATTCCAAAAATGGAAAATAATAATAATATTAAGAATTTAATTTTGATACACTGGCAGTGTAAAATATTTTACATAGTCATCTAATTATATATGATCTTTTAGATGGATATTCATGCAGTAAATAGAAAAGGTAGTTATTTTTAATGAGTTTGATTTATAAGTAGAAAATTGATAAATTAAGGTTGTTATGGCAGTGCCTCAATGCATCAAGCACAGCACCGGTATCCATAAAGGTAGTTGATCCTTGTCACATCTTGCAATGATGAATTGCTATTGGTTTGTTGACATAACAAGATTCAATCAAGAATATGCATAATTATTCATGTTAATCAATTTTTTAGTCACTCTAGTTCAATTACCCTAAACCATGTGACATAGTTTTTAACTCTTGGATGAGTAATTGGATTATATGTCACTTTATTTGATTTATCAGTAAACCCATAATTAATGTTAACAAATTCTAGCAATTTATAGGATCACTAGTTGTGTAGAATTACTATTTTTGTAATTGATCTTACTCTATCATTTCAGAGAGAGAGAGAGGGAGAGACCATTTTAATACATGAATAATGGAGGATTGCCATAGAGAAGCTTGAGTTTGTTCAGTTCCTCCACCAACTTCCATGGCGTGACAGCAATCTGAGTCAAAGAAAAGCCATATACAGTGAAGCTAAAGCAATAATCTAAATAACTGATCCAATCAATTAAGAACATAGTTACTATTTTTTTCACCTCTTCATTTGAAAACAGATCAACTGCAAAGAAAAAAAACAAAGAAGGATTGTTATTCAACTTATGGCTCCACACATTAATTTAAATGATGCAAAATTTGAAATAGTTAGACATTTCAAAAAATGATAGTGGAAAAAGGAAATGGTGAATTGAAGTAGTGCAATAAGAACTAAGAACATATGATTAAACTTACAGTAAAGCACTGAAGCCATGTCCAAGTTATAATCTCTGAGATTATTATTTAAGGCATCAGGAATTCAGGATTGTCTGTGACATTGATATTGTATTAGTGAATCACACCTATGAAGTCAGCTCAACCTTTAATTTGTTCCGACTCGCGACTTGTGAAGGCTGGAATTCATGAGCCTGCATTTCTCTTCATGGAAACTGGGTAGTCTCCACGCACCAACGGTTCCATTATCCTGCAATAAAGCAGCAGCAGGCATATAAAACTGCCATATCTTTTCTCATTTAATCAAAGTCATTGACAGAAGACAGAAACATTAAGAACTGTTTGCTTTATTTTAACATTTCTTGTTTTTATTTTTACCAAGGAAACAGTGAACAAAGGGAAAAACACAGAACATGAAAATTGATTTTAGAATCTGCAACTTACCAACCAACCATATGATTATAGACTCTCTTACAAGCTACCCTGCCTCGTTCCGTGTTTCTTACTGGATGACAACCAAATGTAAAGATTGATATAAGAACAAATCCATGTTGGTTTTCCTGCAATGTTACTTGTTTCTCAAGAATCATGAATATTCTTTGCCAAAAAAGTTTTTCCTTTTCCATATTTTCAAACACAAAGGTTTCCATCATAACAAATTAATACCGTTGTAGTCTTTACAGAAATTATTAAGTGATATGCACCTTGTACTGTCTTCTGTACAATCTTGCAGCTGAAGAATGAGATAACAAGATATTGTGAACTGCCAAGTAGGGCTCTATTGTTGAGTTACCCTTGTTGCCAGTTGAATGACAGAATGGGGGAGAACAGCGCCGAGGTGGGGTTGTTCCCGAATCATAACCACCGATGGCGAACACGTTTGGCTCGTTTATAGTAGTCCAATACAAGACTTTATCACCAAACTCTCTAAAACACACATAGGCATAGTTTGTGAAATCCCTTCTGCATTCACATTAAAAAAATTCTTTTTAACTCATAATTTTCGGCCGGCTATGAAGTATGAACTATGACTGTAGTATAATAGCATTGAATATTAAGCACAAAATACAATCATGCACAAAATGAAAATAAATAACAACTTGAACTATAGAACCACCTACTTTGAATTATGATAATCACATAGTGCCTAATGTTATAATTCGTAAGGACTAATGTTTATACAATGTGAATTCATACACTTGGAAATTTCAAGAATTAATCTCACCAATGTAATGTTGTAGGAACTCCATATTCATCCTCAAGTACTTGTGGAAGATCAAAGTTGTCTAGTGTTACATGTGGTTGGATTCCTGTAAAGGGAAAAGAAATGGAATGTACATTAATTTTTGGTGACAAATGGAATGTATATTAATTGAATAAGCATAATTGATTCCAAAACCCTTTTTCTTAAAAAGGAATTTCTAGAACCATTGCTAATGAGCTCATTGATAAGATTGTTGTAGTACTCCAATCCCTTGGGATTCACAAGTCCTCTGCAATCTGAAAAAAAAAAAAAAGCATTTTCGAATGCATAATTAAAAATAAAGGCAAAGTAGAGAAAGAGCAATGATAATATAAAACAAAAATTAGGGTTCATAGCATAATACTTGGTATGAGTCTAGACCAAGAAATGGAGAATCTATAGGCATCAAGGCCTGTTTCCACCATCAGCTTAACATCTTCCTGTATTACAACACAACTTGAATTTTAAACTATTGTGTGTACTATATTGAATGCATAAATTTGAGACATTCTTTTTTTTTTTTAATTGTAAGAAAGAAAATCGAAGATTAATAGCATAGTAGAGTACTTTACCTCATACTTGTGGTAGCCATCACAGGCTACATCTCCATTTTCGGTCCCTTCAAACACACACAACTAGAATAAGATTTCCGCAGTGTTTAGTGAGCTAAATTAATTATACTATATAGTATAAATTTAAAAGTAGTATATCATTTATAAAAAAAATTTATAATTTGTATATAATTCAATATAATTATTCAAAAATAAAAAAATAAAAAAAATATACAACAACAAAAGTCTTGTGAAGTTGATCTTTTTCTTAATTATTGACTTATGTATGTTTTTTGATATTTTTATATAATAAAAAACTGTTTTATATACTTTATCATAAAATATAATCATTCTAAAAAGATAAATTTCTTTTTATTTATTAGTGTGAATATTTTCTAAAAATAATTTATTTGGACTTTGAAAAATAAATTATATTTATTTGTTAAAAATGAGAATATAAAAAATTTAGTATACCTTTATAAATATACTTTATTAATCATGATATATTGAAATATATGCATAGTAAATAAATGTTATTCTATCATTATATACTTCAAATATTTGTCACTGAAAATTCTTATTATTATAGTTTTAATATAAATATTAATTATATTTAACCGTTACTTTTTAATTTAATTGAGTAATAATAGGTGTTACGGTGGGTAACCGGAGATTAAAAAGGTGGATGGCGTTAGGTGGCCCAATACGTATGAAAGAGGAGGACTCCGGATGGATCTGCAACTCGGGAGGCTCCTTCCGGCTTGTGCCCGCGAGGGAATGGGGGGTGGTACCTGCAAAGACACTCCGATGCCTAAGTTAGCAAGAGTGTGAGCAGGTCTAGAGAGTATTGGACTTAGAGATACCTGAGGGGTGTCAGTGTATTTATAGTGGTGAGCCAATAACCACCGTTGGAGTAGTGCCGTATCTTTAGGGTGTTAACCGTCCCTATTATCTTGGGGAGGTTAAGATATGGCTTTATGAAGTGGTTAGAGAGATTTTAGGGGCGGTTACTCATTTGAATGAGCACTTATCTGCCAGCTAACCTCACATCCGACTTCTTCAGACCAAGTCGTGATTGATACCGACCTCTTACGTGGAGGTCGGTACTTAGCTAGGCTTAATCCTTCAGATTAGGCCTTTTAATTGGACCTGGGCCTTTATCATTGGGCCAGGGTATGAACAGTGCCCCTACTTGAGCCCAAATTTTTCTTTAAAGTTTGGGTTCAAGTACTTAACTCGGGTTCGTAGTCGACTTGCTTGGAGGAAACATGGGTCTTAGAAACCGACGTGATTTTCGCGACCCTTTGTTTCTGACAGTTATGTCAATTCAATCGTCGTGTCCGTTGGGGAAGCGTTAAGGGCTTTGGTAACGGTGCAATCTCATTAATGACCGCTCCGTTTTTACCATTATGCCCCTTAGCGTGTTTATAAATACTTTCCCTCTCTTTCATTTTTCCGTTTCTGCAATTTTTCAAACTTCTTCTTTCCTTACTCGTGCTGTATTCTTGTGTTCGAAGATTTCTGTTCTCTCCAACCTTCATTTCTCGGATAAAGGTTAGTTTTGTTTCTTCCATGTCATGCCTTATGTTTGCATGTTTTGCTTTGTGAGTGGATAGGTTGACCTGTAGATTCTAGCTTCGTATCTCTCCTCTTTAGGGGCCGTGTTTTTTGATTTTTCTTTTTCTTTTTCCCTTTTGTAGGTTTCTGCCACTTTTCTTTATATATAAAAAAAAAAAATGGCTTCCGTAGATGTTCTTTCTTTGTGGGTTGATGACACTGTCCTTGGGGAGGAACCCCTGGTCGACGCTGAGTTTATCACTCATCTTCGTACTCATCACAGGCTCTGTACTTCGGAGGAGGACGAGCCAAAATATGAACTGATAATCCCGGGTCCTGAAGACCGAGTCTGTTTTGGGAGAGTTAATGAGGCGGCCCCTCATTTTTTCTTTATGTATGAATGTATGATCACCCGCTTGGGTGTTTTTCTTCCTTTCTCAGATTTCGAGATATCTGTTTTGCACCACTGTAGAGTTGCCCCTACTCAACTTCACCCCAATTCTTGGGGTTTTTTGAAGATCTATCAGTTTATTAGCCATGCTTTGGATTTTCCGACCTCTTTGAGGATTTTCTTCTTTCTCTTTCATATGACTAAGCCCTTTAGTGGGCTAAACAACAAACAGCAGTGGGTATCCTTCCGAGCCATACAAGGTCGGAGGATTTTCACCCTTTTTGACGAATCTTTTCATGACTTCAAAAACTATTTTTTCAAAGTACAAGCTGTAGAGGGTCACCACCCTTTCTTCCTTGATGAGCACTCTTCCCCTCGCTTCCCCCTTTATTAGCTAGAGGCCTCCCCTTGTGAGAAGTATGGTCTAGATGACCTAGACGAGGTGGAGGCGGCCGTTGTGGGGTTTTTCCGAGAAGCGTGGGGGAGGGCCCCATACTTGGATACTAGGAAAATCCTCCAGGGAACGCCGACTTTTGTTCAATCTCAATTAGGTAGTACATGCATTCCTTATTTCCGAGTTGTTTCTACCGACTTGAATGTTTAGCCGACTTATAACTGTTGGCTGTTTTTCTTGTAGATATGGCAAGGAAGAATGCTCAGGAGGCTTATCAAAGGGTCCAGGAGGCTAAAGCGAAGTCCCGGGCTAGGTCCGGGGGTGCCAAAGCAATCGCCTCTCCTCCTCCTCCTCCTCCTCCTCCTAAGACTGTGGGTACTCCCTCTCAGCCTATTATAATTTCTTCTTCAACTCTATCTCGGCCACTCCCTTCTGCCCAACTTCTTTCCGAGCCAGAGAAGAAGAAGCGCAAGACTTCAGAGTCTAGCTCTTCTTTGGATGGTGGGGTTAAGGCGGATGCTCTTGCATTCGTCCGAAAGAACATCTATCCTTATATAAGCATGGACGATGTTTCTGTTCGGAACCACCTCACCGCTCTGGCCGAGGAGAGTTTTAGGGCAGCAGGTGTTTGTGGCAAACTTTTGGATATTTTCGAGAAGACTCCTCTCAGCTCTTTGGGGGCATCCTCGAAGGTTGAGGAGTTGGAGGGGAGACTTCTTATTTATGACAAACATGAGAAAGAGTTGAAGGAGGAGAGAGATAAATTGAGGAAAGAGAGGGATCACCTTAAGGAGGAGGAGAGTAAGCTGCGGGCTCAATGCACTTTGGAGGCAAATTTGAGGAAAACAGCACAAGACAGCTACCACAGTTTATTTCAAGATATTGT
>NC_029777.3:83981290-83984161 GCF_000817695.3 Arachis duranensis
TTTGTAATTGTTCAAATGTCATAGATCTTAGGTTTAACTTTGTTGTTTTGGATTCTATTGATTCATTGAAGATTTCATTTTTCATTGTTGTTCATTGTTGATTGTTGTTAATCTCTTGTGTTGAATTGCTTTGATTCTAATCCTTTTCTCTCCATTTTACTATGTCTTTCATTCTTGTCCTCCAAGTGTTTGAGAAAATGCCAACTTTAGATATGGAGTAGTATTCCCTCACTTGGCCTAGTGGTTGAGTCATTGGAGACACTTGAATAATGGATGTCAATTGTTGATTAAGAATTGAGGATTGCTAATTGACTTAGAGTGCACTAAAGCTAGACTTCCCTAGGGTAAGACTAGAACTTGTGACTCAAGTTAGTTACTTTTACTTGACTTTCTTCTATAATTAGGGGTTAACTAAGTAAAGCAACACTCCCTTGTTGTCACAATTGAATGAAGCCATAGTGATGGGACTTCCAATGTTCAACCTTGGCCAAGGTTTTTAATATTGATTGATTGTTGTTTTCTTTTATTAGCACTTTTATGCTACACTCTTTAAACCACAAAAGACCACTTAACCAATAGCATGCATCCTTGTAGCATTCCTAGGGAAGAACGACTCGGGACTAATACTCTCGATTATAGATTGTAGATTTGTTTGATGATGGATTTTGCGTCGGTTTAGACTATACTACGATCGATTACTTGAAAAATTTCTATACCGACAAAAATTCATTTGTCAAAATGGCGCCGTAGACTTCAAAATGAGTGCCATGTTTTTGGTTAATGTAAATATGTGAATATTGTGAATATGTTTGTCTTTTGTTTGTTTGGTAGTTTTTGTTAGTTTTAGATTTCTATTAGTTTTGATTCTTACTAGCCACTATGAATTCTCGTCCTTGTGGTTTTGGATATGACTATGACTACTTTGTAGGTGATGAAAACTTGAATGATGGCTCACATTATGGGATAGACGAATTCTCAGAAGGGGAGCCATATCCATATGAGCATTCACCATGGCAACCTCCCCCTTCAAGTTACTATGATGGTAATCTTTCCTATAATGCATATCATTCCTATGGATATGATGACTCTTATCATGGTTATACCACTCAACCACCATCATTCTATACACCATACTCTCAACCCCCATCTTATTTCCACCAATTGCCCACATATGATCCAAATCTATATTCTCCCTATGCATACCCTTGTGACGATTATGAACAAGCAACCCTTGAATCACCATCACCCCAACATTTTTACCCTCTAACCCAAGTCCCCATAAATGATACACTTGGCATCATTCTTCAAGAGCAAGAAGAACTCCAAACCGCCTTCACTAGTTTCACCTCTACCCTCCAAGAGTTTACGTCCCGTATAATTCCACCCCCTACCAATAACCAAAATGACTTCCCACCTCAAAGTTTTGATGAATCTTCTTTCCAACCATATCATGAATTCCCCTCTTCGCCGCAAACCTCCATGGAAGCATATCAATGTCCATTAATCCAAGAGCAATATGATCCCACTTATGTTAGCAAAGCGGAACAAGAATTAAGGGATCGTTTCAAGGAAGAAATGGACCGACTTCAAGCAACCATCCGTCAAAAGATAGATTCTTGGGATTCATATCACAACCGAAATGAGTTCACGGATAATTGTGAGAAAGTAACCAAAGAGGGAGGTATGAGGGAGACTTTAGAGTCTCAAGTTGAGCACAAGGAAACGGAGTGTATGTTGCAACAAACGGAGGAAATGAAGATTGTTGAAGATAAAGAAGTGGAAGAAGACCTAGAAAAGGTTAAACAAGAAGGAAGTTCCATCAACAAAAACAACTCTACATCAAGTTACAATGGTGATCTTGTTGAAGCTTCCCCCATCGAATGTGAAATCAATGTTAAAGAGGGTGCGCAACCTCCGACACATGACTTGATCAATGATAAAGGTTTGAAGGGAGTTAGCAAACAAGAAGAATTTAAAATGAGTTATCAAAAGATGGAAATCATCATGGAGGAGCCAAAGGAAGTGGAACCTACAATGTCAAGACCATTGGACACCTTCCTTGCTAAGTCGCCGTCCCAATCACAAATTGAGTGGGTAATCATCTCATCCTTTAATTTTCTTGGCCCATATCAATATGCATTGTTAGAAACGGATGGCCAACTTAGAGCTCTTTGTGGGCTAGAGAGTAAGAACGGATTAGATGTCGGTGGACAATTTGAATCAAGGTGCATAAAGGATGGAATATCAAACTTTGAGTCAAAAAGGTGGAGTGAAGCCAAATTCAATGGGATTAGGATGACGAGTATGAGTTACAAGGAGAATTCAATAAGTTTGTCACCCTATTGGAAGCATGAAGATCAAGAAGAAAGGGAGTTAACAAATAAAGTATGGGACCCCGGAACATACATAGACCACTATTAACTTAAGGGCCTTGTTACTTGCTTAGGCCCCCTTGAAGGCCTTGTACGTTTAAATTGGGATCCCGGAGGCTATTGGAAGTGCAAAAACTGGTGGGGATTCGAAGAAGAGTTTAAGCATAAGCCACCCTAGCAAGGACTCCACCAAATGTCCAACTTAAGGACTTTAACTAAAAGTGCTAGGTGGGAGACACCCCACCATGGTAAACTCTTTCCACTCTCTTCTAATCTTGTTTAATAAGTGATTTGAGTTACCATTGTAGGTAGGTTTGCATATCATAATTAGCTTGTTTGTATACATTAGTAGCTAGAATATTAACATGTATGTTGTGATTAGTAGAAATAGAATAAATCTCAAAACCAACTTGCATTTTAGAAAGTGTAGGTTTTTGACTAAATAAGGAGTTGTAGGCACCAGGGGGAGTCTTTGGGCAAGTAGAGCTTTTAGGCATTA
>NC_029777.3:83984196-83989501 GCF_000817695.3 Arachis duranensis
GGAATTTTCCTTTAAAAAAAAAAAAAAAAGGGGGTGGACGCGCGCGCACGCTGTACGCGCACGCGTCCATGAGCGGATGCATCATCAGCCATAATCCAGAGAGTTGGGCCTCTCCTAGGCCAGCGTTGTGCCTCGAGCCCAACTCAAATCACGCTTAAGCGCACTACGTGCGTGCGCGCCATACAAACATAGGGAGTAGCACGCGTGCGCGCACTTGCCGCGTACGCGTCGAATTGCTGCTGCAAAATCTTGCGCCAAGCCCCAGAGAGTTAGGCCAGCTCTGGGCCATCCTTAAGCCCCTGGCCCAATTCAGCTCGCGCGGACGCGTACATGCCGCGTACGCGTAGGTATAGGTAGTGCAACCACCAGGCCATTGACCAGAGAGTTAGGCCTCCTATGGGCCAACCCTAAGCCTATAGCCCAACTCCTGTCACGCGTACGCGCACGGTATGCGCACGCGTCCTTACCCATTTCGACCTTCCGCGCTTGAGCGCGCTGTACGCGCACGCGTAGGTCCCTAGAGTCATCAATGCACGCGGACGCGCAATGTGCGCGCACGCGTCGTTTTAAAACTGTGATAACCCTAACGCTCAACGAGCGTCGCGCAGTCGCGCTCTTCTTCCTCCCCAACCTCCATTTCCATTTCTGCAACTCCCACAACCCCATAACCTCCCTGCTCTGCCGGCGACCACCACCGCACGGCTACCCCACCTTCCCTCTCCTCTCTCCTCTTCTCCCTATCTTCTTCCTATCACCCCCCTCCTCTGATTCCTCCCTTCTCTCTCATCCACTTCGGCCGCCGCTGCTTCGCCGGCAGCCATCACTAGACGGCCTACCCCCATCTCTGTCTCCTCACGGCCACTCTCATTCACTCTCTCTCTCTCAACCACTCGGCACCACTCACTCTTCTTCCCCCTTCCGGCCGAACCTTCACCGTGCCACCGTCATCACCACCGGCGACGCCTCCTCCCTCATCACCACCCAAGTTTCTCTCTTCCTCTCTCATTCCCACCTTCAATCATCACCGACCCGCCCTTGTTCAGTGTCTCTTTTTGGCTGAACCACCGCGCCGGCAGCACGCACCGCCACCGTCCACGGCGGCGCAGTTCCGGGCACTACCCCCCAGTTTCATTTCCTCTCTTCGTTCCCCTTTGCTCCCAGGTTCCTACTCCAGTCTGTTATTTTTCTGTTTTTCCCTTTTTACTGTTCGTTTTGATTAATTACTACAATTGTATGTTAGTTAGTCTGATTTCAAATGTTGTATGTTATGATTAGTTAGAAATAACTGCGGTTAGGTAGCTAGGGCTGGATAGAGGATTCTAGGCCTGATAAGTGCTCCGTTTGTGTTTCTTTTCTGTTTGTTTGCTTGTCTGCTAAGTGCAAATTTTGAGTTGCTCTGTATGTAATTTGTGCTGCCTGAATGCCTTATTATTGCTACTGTGATTGGTTGATACTGTAATGATGCTGTTTGTGCTATTTTGCCACCCGGGAACGTCCAATTTTAAGCCGAGATGCTGCCCAATTTTCTAGAAATTTAATCTCATTTTGATCTTTATTACGAATTTTGGGCTAATTCTCGTTATTTTTGATTTCCGGGATTTGCATAAACATTGTAAACATGATTTGTGTGCTTGAAAGGTGCATCTCTCATCATGCTACTAACCTCTAATTCCACTTTTACAAATCATTGACTTCTTTGTTTACCAACTTCACGCCTACTTGCATTTTAAACCATTTGACCATTCCTTTGAGTCATGATGATGAACATGCCTATTCCTTTAGAATTGATCACATAGTTTGAAACATTGTATTCCAGGTTTTAAAGCCTGCTATCCATGTTTCAAAATCTATTCATATCATGTTTGCTTGCCATCTATTTTACATCCTGAACATGTTTTACTTGCTCCATGCTAAGTGATTAATTGCCTATATTTTATTCCATTTTTCAGGATGTCGGACAAAGGGAAAGGAAAAGCATCATCTTCTAAAAAGAGAAAGAAAACCCCAAACCCCACTTTTGCCTCATTGCTTGCCTATGCTCAAAATCCTTTAAATGACATGGATAAGGAATATCAATTATTACCGGCTCAGGATACGGTCAAATTCCCCAATCTCTATTGTGAACTCAGATTCCCAAGCTACAATTCAAAGAATCTGAATACTGAGAAGAAACTGCTTATTCCATCAGATTTGGCCGACATTATCCACCAGCGTATTGACCGGATGGGTTTGACTTTTCTGGATAGGGAATTGAGCCGGGTGAACCGATCTTGGGTACAGGAGTTCTACTGCAATTTCTTCCGCCACTCCCTTGATTCGGTATTTGTTAGGGGGATTGAGGTACCCATCACAGAGCAGGCCATAGAGGATGCCCTTACTTGCCGGCCTAAGACCAGTGACACTGATGCATTCATGCAGGCCGAGATAGACCTTCATTGCATGACTTTTGATTTTGAGGCATTGAGGGCAGTGATAGCTACTCCAGATGCTCCTTGGGTTATGGATGCCGATAACACGGCACCCAAGGGGATGCACTTTAGTTATCTGAGCCGAGAGGCCAAGACTTGGCAGCAGATTTTCGCTCATTACGTCATGCCTACTACTCACTTCACAGAGATCCCGGTTGCTATGTTACCACCCATTTTACAGAGATCCCGGTTGCTATGCTGATCTTGATCAACTATGTGATAGAGGGGAAAGAGGTTTATTACCCCCAGTTGATCAGGCGGTTCATGTGGAGAGCCCACATCCGAGGTATCTTTCCGTTTCCGGTTTTGGTCACTCAGATGATTCAGCGGGCCGGAGTTCCGTGGCACCAGGATGATGTATCACCCCCTCCACCGCTCCCTCAGAAGGAGCCAGTTACTATTCCGTGGGGATCCTGGGTGCACGAGAGGCCCGCCTCGTGCCGTAGATCTCGAGCCAGAGCAGCAGTTGAGGGAGCTGGACCCTCTTCATCATCAGCCCCTGCGGGAGCATCTACCGCAGCCGCACCTCAGCCGATGTACTTATTAGTTCAGCGTCTCTTCCGGTACATGGAGCGCAGTAAGCGCCAGATCATGCGTCGCCTGGATCGGATTGACCAGATATTTGTGGCTCAGGGCCTTGAGCTGCCCCCTCTACCAGAGTCTTCCGGTTCCGATGAGGAGACAGATTTACAGACTGAGGGTATTCCTGCGGATGAGCCAGCACATATGGATGCACCACCTCAGACACAGGAGTCTCAGCCGGTACCACAGCCACAGCTAGAGCCTACCGGTGTACCTATCCCTGATCCTCAGGATTAGCATCGAGGACGATGCTTAATCTCAAGTGTGGGGAGGCGGCCGGTGGCATCATTAGATACCGGTGAACACTTTGCTAGCTATCTCACTTTGCACACTTTTTGTATACATTTGATATATTTTGAGTTTATTTTGGATACTTTTACTGCTTATTTTGGATTTATTTTGGATTTTAGATACTTTGATGCTTATGGATATCTTTAGATGTTTTAGATGATAGATTTCATACTCTTACTTTTAGTTGAATCTTTCTTTATACGTTTTTGCATATTTTTCTTTTTAATTCGTGGTTGTGATTAGAAATCATACTTGAATTGTAAATATTTAGTCACCCTTTTTGTATAAGAAATCGGTTTTAAGTGAAAAAGGAAAGGGTGAACTAAGAAAATTTTTTGGATTTTTCAATCACAACAATGCTTGGTCAAACATTGAAATTTTCCAAGAAGTTTGAATATAGGGCATCAACCCAATTGATTGAAAGAAAATTTTTGGTAAAACTTGCTTGAATTTCATACTTTGTGAAGCATGTATTGAACTAAGAACACAAGCTTGTGAGACTTGAGCCTATTGATGTGGTTACATTTTATAACCACTTATTTTCCATTCTTGTGTGAAATTGTTCTCTTTCTATGATTGTAATCCTTGATTTGCTTGATTCTATATATCCATTTATTTCTTGTATTCATGCATTTATATGATTGATGCCATTGTTTCATTAGCCACTTACCCAAATAGCCAACCTTTTATTCTCCATTGTTAGCCAATTTTGAGCCTATGCTTAACCAACTTATTCTTATTATAGCACATTACAAGCCCAAGGCGGAAAACCAATAAAAGTCCTTGTTTGGATCTTTGATTAGCCTAGGCTAGTGAGAGTGTTTATTATTCAAAGTTGGTGAGGCTTGGGAACATTGGATGGGATAAAAGGGGTAGTACAATTTCATGTTTAGGAATTGGGTACATACTCATGTATTGATTAAATGAATAGACCTTGTGCATTGATGTTCTTGTATATAGTTTGACAAAAGAAAAAGAAATGAAAGAAAAAAAAATGATGAAAAGAAAAGGAAATAAAAGTGAAAGAAAAGAAAAAAAAATTGTATATGGAAAAAGAAGGAAAAATAATAAAGAAGGGGACAAAATGCCCCAAAGTGAAGTCAATAAAAAGGGATCAATGCATAAGTGTTATGAATCAAATAAGGATACATGAATATGTAAGAAAAAGTGAAGAATGGGTAGTTAGAATAGTTTGAACTTGTATAGGTCATTACATAGGTAGGTGGGGAAGTCTATGCTAATCAAAGATTCAAACCTTAGCCCACTTAACCATAAATGATCCTACCTTGACCCTAACCCCATTACAACCTAAATGAAAGACCTCATGATGAATGTATGCATGCATTGAATAAATGTTGATTGTTAGAAGAAAATCAAATTTTGGAAAGCTTGATTAGAAGAGAATTGAGTGAATTGACCCTTAAACACTTGAGTGAATAGAACGGATACACAATCCGGTGAGGGTTCAAAAGTTCAATTACATGTGTTCGCCCATATTATCTATATTCTTGCAAGTTTAAATTCTTTTTGATAATTCAATACAATTGTGGTTCGGAATTAATTCCTATTGCCTAGCCTTGCGCTTATACATGCTCTCTTGGCAATTTGATATGTTTGAATTAAGCATTTGCATTTATTTTAGGTAGTTGCATTTAGATAGGACCCATATAGTTTAGTTGCATTTAATAAATGTCATAACCCTTAGTCCTTCTTGATTTAGCATGAGGACATGCTAAGGCTTAAGTGTGGGGAGGTTGACAAACCCCAATTTGGCGGTTTGTTTTGTATTGAATTTAGAGTATTTTTGATAACCTTTTGTCACATTTAGCCTATAAATTAGCATGGTTTTGTATCTCTCCCATATTTGTGCCTAAAGTGTAAAAACATGCTTTTTAAGCCTTATTATTGATGAATTCTAATTTCTCTTTGATTCCATAAGATGCCTTGATGTGTTTGCTAGTAAT
>NC_029777.3:83989678-84001847 GCF_000817695.3 Arachis duranensis
TTCATTCTTGTCCTCCAAGTGTTTGAGAAAATGCCAACTTTAGATATGGAGTAGTATTCCCTCACTTGGCCTAGTGGTTGAGTCATTGGAGACACTTGAATAATGGATGTCAATTGTTGATTAAGAATTGAGGATTGCTAATTGACTTAGAGTGCACTAAGGCTAGACTTCCCTAGGGTAAGACTAGAACTTGTGACTCAAGTTAATTACTTTTACTTGACTTTCCTCTATAATTAGGGGTTAACTAAGTAAAGCAACACTCCCTTGTTGTCACAATTGAATGAAGCCATAGTGATGGGACTTCCAATGTTCAACCTTGGCCAAGGCTTTTAATATTGATTGTTTGTTGTTTCCTTTTATTCACACTTTTATGCTACACTCTTTAAACCACAAAAGACCACTTAACCAATAGCATGCATCCTTGTAGCATTCCTAGGGAAGAACGACTCGGGACTAATACTCTCGATTATAGATTGTAGATTTGTTTGATGATGGATTTTGCGTCGGTTTAGACTATACTACGATCGATTACTTGAAAAATTTCTATACCGACAAAAATTCATTTGTCAGGGCTCAATGCACTTTGGAGGCAAATTTGAGGAAAACAGCACAAGACAGCTACCACAGTTTATTTCAAGATATTGTTGCTGTGAGGAAGGACTTGGTGAATTCCCGGAACGCATACGCCGAGTTGGAAGACTCTATTGCTGATGGGGCCGAGGAGTCTTGGAGAATTTTCCTGGAACAAGTCAGAGTTATCGCTCCCGACTTGGACCTTTCTCCTTTACATCCCGACAAGGTAGTTATTGATAGCGCCATCGTTGATCCTCCTGTTCCCGAGGTTGTTTCTGAGTCGGACCTGAAGACTCAGGGGCAGAGGATTATTGAGTCTCCTCCTCGTTCTAAAGATGCTCCGGGTTCTTCCTCCGTTCCTCCGACTGGTCCTGGTGGCGCCCCTCCTGAGTCTGGCGGTGGTGATTCCTCTACTCCCTTGAAAAGATAACTTTGTTTTTTATGGCTATATGGGGGCTCGGCCTGTGAGTCCCCCCCTTTTTTTTTAAACTTATTCATTGTTGGTGGTTGTGTGAACAATTTCCCTTTGGCCTTTTAAGGCCGCAAACAAAATATTCTGATCTGCGCCCTTTTTTTGGATAAGGGTTTTTAAACAAAAGTGAATGCCCTTTTTTGGATAAGGGTTTAAGTTACCTTGTGCGTGTATGCTTTTCTGTTTTTGATATTTCGAAGACCCCTTTTTGATCTTTTTTCTGAAAACCTTTTTCTTGGTTTGTCTTGCCTTTTCGAGCCCTTTAGTTTGAGGGCTTTTTACGTAACCTTCAATTCTAGGTTTTGCAATCTCTCTTTGGTATCCTTTATACTCAACTTTGCTTTTTGATGAGTTTTCATGGCTTAGGTTATTTTTGTGATGCGTTTTTCTTTTACTCGGAGCTCGGTTTTCTTTTACTCGGAGCTCTTTCGAGTTTGTTTTACTCGGATTTTCATCTCGACTTAAGAGTCGGATGGTTCCTGAGTTCTTACGATCAACTCATATAACCTCTTTACGCCGACTTGTACCTCGTCGTTTTATCCTGACGACCATCTAGGTCGGTTCATGGGATTTTCACGTTTTGTCGAGCTTAAGTCGGCGCGTTTCGTAGAAAAACTTAGAAAAGATAAAGTAGGATATTATAAGAGATATTGTAAATGAAAAAAGATCTTTATTGATTAGGAAGGTACCTTCTTGCTACTAAGGGTCTTGATAGCCTACTTTCCCTTAGCCTCTACTATGATGCCTCGTTAAAAACCCATCTCCAGAAAAAACCCTTTTTGGGAAAAAATCATGAAGTTGGGAAAAGAGTACATCAGGGAGTAGAGTTCACTTTTAACTGTAGTACCTTTTCATATTACAAGCATGCCACGACCTTGGTAGCTCGGTGCCATTCAGGTCGGTTACTTTATAATAACCTTTCCCTAATACTTCCTTGATTTTGTATGGCCCCTTCCAATTTGCTGCGAGCTTTCCTTCTCCTAATTTGTTGACTCCAATGTCGTTTCTGATTAAGACCAGGTCATCTAAGGCAAATGTTCTTCGAATGACTTTCTTGTTGTACCTGGTAGTCATCCTTTGCTTTAATGCTGCTTCTCTTATCTGGGCACCTTCTCGGACTTCGGGGAGCAAGTCGAGCTCCTCTTTGTGCCCCTGTACTCGGACTTCGGGGAGCAAGTCGAGCTCCTCTTTGTGCCCTTGTATGTTTCCGACCTCGTCATGGAGAATTACCCTTGGGCTTTGCTCATTGATTTCTATTGGAATCATGGCTTCTATGCCATAGACTAATCTGAAGGGTGTTTCTCCTGTGGCGGATTGGGGAGTTGTCCTATAAGCCCATAGCACCTGAGGGAGCTCTTCAACCCAAGCTCCCTTTGCTTCCTGTAGTCTCTTCTTTAGTCCTGCCAGTATGACTTTGTTAGCTGCCTCGGCTTGCCTATTGGCTTGTGGGTGTTCCACCGAGGTGAATTGGTGCTTGATTTTCATACTGGCTACCAGGCTTTTGAAGGTGGCGTCGGTGAATTGGGTTCCATTGTCTGTAGTGATGGAATAAGGTATTCCATACCTTGTGATGATGTTTTTGTAGAGGAACCTGCAACTTCTTTGAGCGGTGATAGTGGCTAGTGGTTCTGCTTCTATCCACTTTGTGAAGTAGTCTATTCCCACGATCAAGTACTTGACTTGTCCTGGTGCTTGGGGAAAAGGACCTAACAAATCCATTCCCCATTTTGCAAAAGGCCATGGAGAAGTGATACTGATGAGCTCTTCTGGTGGAGCTACGTGGAAATTTGCGTGCATCTGACATGGTTGGCATTTTTTCACAAAGTCTGTGGCATCTCTCTGCAAGGTCGGCCAATAGAATCCTGCTCGGATTACTTTCCTAGCCAGCGACCTTGCTCCGAGATGGTTTCCACAGATCCCACTATGTACCTCCTCCAACACCTCGGTGGTTCTTGAGGTCGGTACGCACTTTAGCAATGGCGTTGATATCCCTCTTCTGTAAAGGACATTTCTCACCAAAGTATAATGTTGTGCTTCCCTTCGGATCTTTTTAGCTTCTTTCTCCTCCTTAGGGAGGATGTTGAATTTCAGGTATTCGACTAGGGGATTCATCCATCCGAGGTTTAAACCGACTACCTCAAGCACCTCTTGTCTATCTTCTGTTTTGGATACCGAGGGCTCTTGGAGGGTTTCCTGGATCAGGCTTCTGTTGTTTTCTCCTGGTTTGGTGCTTGCTAACTTGGATAGGGCATCCGCTCTGCTATTTAGATCCCGAGTTATGTGTTTAACCTCGGTTTCTGCAAAACGCCCGAGGTGCTCCAAGGTTTTTTCCAAGTACCTCTTCATATTAGGGTCATTTGCCTGATATTCTCCACTTATTTGGGAGGTCACCACTTGTGAGTCGCTGTAAATCATCACCTTTGTAGCACCAACTTCTTCTGCTAACTTTAATCCGGCAATCAAGGCTTCATATTCTGCCTGGTTGTTTGAAGCCGGAAATTCAAATTTTAAGGAAACCTCTATCTGGGTTCCTCTTTCATCTACCAATATTATGCCTGCGCCGCTCCCTGTTTTGTTGGAGGATCCATCTACATAGAGTTCCCATGTAGTCGGTTTTTCCTCTTGATCTCCTGCATATTCTACCACGAAGTCGGTGAGGCATTGGGCTTTAATTGCTGTCCGAGTTTCATATCTCAAATCGAACTCGGAGAGCTCTATCGCCCATTGAACCATTCTCCCTGCAACATCCGTCTTTTGGAGGATTTGCTTCATGGGTTGGTTTGTGCGGACTCTTATTGTGTGAGCCTGAAAGTAAGGTCGTAGCCTTCGTGAGGCTATCACTAAGGAGTAGGCAAACTTTTCTAGTTTGTGGTACCTTAGTTCAGGGCCTTGTAGGACTTTGCTGATGAAATAGACCGGGTATTGTCCGACCTCGTCTTCTCTTATCAGGGCCGATGAGATTGCCCTGTTTGCTACGGATAGGTATAGGACGAGGTCTTCTCCCGGTGTTGGTCGGGTTAAGATAGGAGGTTGGCTTAAGAATTTTTTGAACTCTTGGAACGCCTCCTCACATTCCGGAGTCCATTCGAATTGGCATCCCTTCCTTAATAAGGAAAATAGTGGAAGGGATTTCAGTGCCGATCCTGCCAAAAATCTGGAGAGGGCTGCAAGTCGACCATTGAGCTGTTGAACCTCTCTCAAACAAGTCGGGCTTTTCATTTCTAGGATGGCTCTGCATTTATCGGGATTGGCCTCAATCCCCCTCTGTGTTAGCATGAACCCTAGAAATTTCCCTGCCTCGACCGCGAAGGCGCACTTTGCAGGATTTAGCCTCATCCCATGCAACCTTATAGTGTCAAAGACCTGTGAGAGGTCGGTTAAGAGGTCGACTTCTTGCTTGGTTTTTACTAACATGTCGTCGACGTATACTTCCATTAGGCTCCCTAGATGGGGGGAAAATACTTTATTCATCAGCCTTTGATACGTGGCTCCTGCATTCTTCAGTCCGAATGGCATGACCACGTAGCAATAGTTGGCTTTAGGTGTGATGAATGATGTTTTCTCCTGGTCGGGTTCATACATCGGGATTTGGTTATATCCCGAGTAGGCGTCCATGAATGATAAGTATTGGTACCCCGAGCTGGAGTCCACCAGGGTATCAATACTCGGTAGGGGATAGGGGTCCTTAGGACATGCCTTATTCAAGTCGGTATAGTCGACGCACATTCTCCATTTATCATTCTGTTTTTTGACTAGCACTACATTGGCTAGCCACGTTGGGTATTTGACCTCTCTAATAAAGCCGGCTTCCAGGAGCGCCTGTACTTGCTCTTCTACTATTAGGGCTCGTTCCGGGCCGAGCTTGCGTCTTCTTTGTTGTACAGGTCGGGACCCTGGGTAAACCGAGAGCCTGTGGGTCATGAGCTCGGGATCAATCCCGGGCATGTCGGAAGCCTTCCATGCAAAGAGGTCGGAATTAGCTCTTAGGAGTTCACCCAACCTTTGTTTTAGGGTTTCCCCTAGGTTGGCTCCTATGTAAGTGTTTTTTCCTTCCTCCTCACCGACTTGTATCTCGTCGGTTTTTCCTCCCGGTTGATGTTGCAGCTCTTCTTTGGCCCAATACGTATGAAGGAGGAGGACTCCGGATGGATCTACAACTCGGGAGGCTCCTTCCGACTTGTGCCCGCGAGGGAATGGGGGGTGGTACCTGCAAAGACACTCCGATGCCTAAGTTAGCAAGAGTGTGAGCAGGTCTAGAGAGTATTGGACTTAGAGATACCTGAGGGGTGTCAGTGTATTTATAGTGGTGAGCCAATAACCACCGCTGGAGTAGTGCCGTATCTTTAGGGTGTTAACCGTCCCTATTATCTTGGGGAGGTTAAGATATGGCTTTATGAAGTGGTTAGAGAGATTTTAGGGGCAGTTACTCATTTGAATGAGCACTTATCTGCCAGCTAACCTCACATCCGACTTCTTCAGACCAAGTCGTGATTGATACCGACCTCTTACGTGGAGGTCGGTACTTAGCTAGGCTTAATCCTTCAGATTAGGCCTTTTAATTGGACCTGGGCCTTTATCATTGGGCCAGGGTATGAACAATAGGTATTAAATTGAATCACTTTTGTATCATTATTGTGTAAAAAAAATCTATTATTTTATTTTGCAAAATTATAAAATTACCATCTATGCAAAATTGCTAATATAGCATAATTATAGAAACTAATATGTCATAAGTTTATTGAGTAATTATAGGTATTAACTTTAATTATTTTTGTATCGTTACTATGTAAAAATCTATTATTTTTGTTTTGTATATTTATAAAATTACCATTTATACAAAATTGTTGACATGGCATAATCATAGAAACAAATATGTCATAAGTTTATTTTATAATAGATTTGAGGTAATGACCAAATCAGTACTCAAAAGATTCAAACGCTTACATTTTGGTACCTGACTATTGTTATTGACAAAATGGTACTTGAATGTTTTAAAAATTTGCCAAGTGTGTCCTCGTGCTTGTCGGACTATAGCTCCAGTGAGTACAATACTTATGTGGACACCAATTTTTGCTGACAAGAGAAGTTTTATTTGAGTTGGAATTTGTAATTAAAAATGTCATTAGCCTACCTAAAAATTAACCTAATTCAATTTAATTTTTGCTCCAATTTAATTTTGTCCTAAAACCCAATTTTGCTCTCTTCGTTCACTTCTAGTACATGATCTAAAATTGGAAAATGCAAGCAATTAGGGCTCATGGAAAAGCTGCAACCATGAGAAAGCAGTCATCGATTCAAGCCTTCGACGTGGATAGTGGTTCAGGAATTGTGAGTAAAACCTACGACGGCTGTTGCTTTTGTCCCCTTTCAGTGGTTTAATTGAAGTCGAAGATAAGTAGCAACCCTGATAGATGGTTTCTATGTTGTCCTATGTGAAAGGTAAGCTTAGAATGTTGATGGATATGTGACGAAATAATGCAATCTTTCTTGGTTTGTTGTCTCTACTTATTCAGTTTTAGTTTTCAATCGTCCTCTGATCCATGAAATTTTTGTGCCGTGCTAGAACATAGAAATACGTTGTGGATATTTTCAATGGTTGGATGAAATACAAGAGCAATGTGTGGAAGGAAATTTTTTTCGAAGAATAGTAACATGGTGGGCAAATCAGAACCAAAAAAGAAAAACAGAATCAATCTGAAGTGTGGGGCTGGCCATGAAATTGATAGGATGATGATGGTGCTATCTGTGGTGAATGACATGAAAGAGCATATGAAGAGGGTTGAGTTGTTCCTGATTTTTATTTGTATATTGATTGTATTAAATCTGGCTTTGAGTATGTCTTATTTGGCTAAGTAGGTAGACAATGGACAATTTAAGAGTTTAAGAATGACATTTTATTTCTTTGTAATGTTCTCCTCATTGTAATTGAGATGAATTAATGGATGCTATGTTATTCTTGTTCTGTGACTGAGTTATTATTGTTGTGATGTGAGCAAGCTATATGGAAGATAGGTATGCATTTAAGAAAGGATGCCATAAATAGAAGCTAAATAAAACACCTGTGTCATAACATGAAATAATTATCCATAACTATTTAGAGTAACATAATTCAGACCCAAAATAACATAAGCAAGTCCCAAAAAAAACTAAGATGGCATAATGACACTTATGTTCATAGCAAGTACTACTAACCCAAAATGACACTAACAAAATTACAAAAAACTTGGTTAGCACTTAACATGCCATAATAGCACTTAGGTGCATAGTAGCTACATCAGGTCTAACATGGAACTAAAAACAAACTGAAAACCCAAGATTCTGAGGTCACTTCTTGTCATTTGCAGATTGCTTTGATGGTGGTGGTCCAGATGGCTCTTTCTTCTTCAAGGATGGGGTGGGCATGAAGCCTGTGAACTTGCTCTGTGTGGCTGGGCTTGCTGCTGCCATGGTTTCCCTAGTCATAATTGGTGACTTGGTGGCCTAAATAGAGCTGAAGGTTGAGCTTGAAGAGTGGGCCTAACTAATGGACCTTGTAGCATTGACCCAGACCCACTACATGGTCCTGCAGCACTGGTTGGTGAGGGTGAAATCTGAGATTTAAACCCAACAGCATGCCTAACAACCCTAAGTTGAGCAGAGGGTGGTGGTGCAGCTGCAGCATTTTATGTGGGAGTGGGAGGTGTTGTTGAGGTTGCTGTCAGTCCTCTTCGAGTAGTGTTGTCTCTTCCTCTTGGCAGAATTGGGTTGTCCCTTACAAAAGTAGGTCTGCCTCTCCTTGTTGGTGTTGGTGTTGTTGGCCTTGTTGCCACTGGAGGTGCTGGTTCTGAGCTAGTTGCTAGTCTCACCAAGGTGGGTGCTGTTGGTGTAGTGGATACTGCTGGTGTAGTGGCTGTAGACACATCATTGATTAGGGTCATTAGTTAAAAAAAAAAAGCTTTCACAGTTCCAGGTCTAACATTTTGGAAATAATAAGGAAGGCTAAATTACCTCATCAGGCTAACTTTTTGAGTGGTTTTGAGTGAGGTCTTCCTCATCTGCAACATGTGCAACATGTGCAGCCTCCATGATCTCCTCCCAGTTAGCTTCTTGCTCTCTAGCTTTTTTCTCATTAATGTCTTCTTCTTCAGCTGCTGTTCCAATTGGTCTCTCAGAGAAAGTTCTACTATTATGTCCAGCCTTGCAGAGAGACAATGAATAAAGTAAATCAGCATTCATCAAATTCAGAAATAGTTCAATGATATTATGTAAGTAGATAGTAATTATTGATTTTATTTGACTGACTCTCTTGCAGGTTTGACATGTTATCTGGCCATATCTTCTCTTGGCATTGTATTGGCTTCCAGAACTTTGCTCAGTGCTGTCCTTTTTCCTCTTCTTTGAAGGTCTGCCAATAGGCCTCTTGTATGGAGGAGGCAGACAAGGCAACCCTTCATGATGCTCTCAATACTCTTGACTTGGTATGCTGTTAATGTGAAACTGGTAAGTCCTGTTGTATGCCTCAATGATGAGCTTGTGATGGACATAGTCTTCATCCTTCTCATTTTTTCTCTGGATTGCTGCAATCCCATGACAGCATGGTAGTCCAATCAACTGTCATTTTCTGCATGAACATGGTCTCTCTCGTGTATTCACTTCACTCTATGTTGCCACTTTCTGATTTCAAATTCGTTGTGCTCATCATCACTACACCATTGTGCTTCCCAGTAGTTAGCTTGTCTTTTCTCCTTCTCTAATCTACTGACTTGTATAGGGGCTATTTGTCCAGTTTAAGCCATCAGTGCATCCTTGTGAGTTGCAATCGTCTTCATGATATAGAACCTGAGCTCCTCAAACATTGTCAAGATGCTTTTCCCCCGTAAACCCACAATTGTTGAATTAAATGATTCACAGTTATTGCTTGTCAAACTATCTACCTTTGGCCACTCTGAAAACCTTGATCTCGACCACTATTCTTGCTTAAATTTGTCCAAATACTCCCACGCTTGTTTATTGATCTGTTTCACATTAGCCATTGCATCATTGAACTCTTGATCAGTAGTTGCTTTTGCACATTGCCAGAATGCTCCCTTAAGTTCTTTATCCTTCCATCTCTTGTTCAGGTTTCTCCACATATGCATACAACAAAATCTGTGCTTGACACCCGGCATCACGTCCTGTAATGCTGGTATCAATCCCTACATTGAACGGTAGCCTCAGTAATTAGCATTAATTGATGCAGTAACTCAAAGAAGAATATAAGAATACAAGTGAGTGGTTAGAGTGCATATCATCTTTTACTGGTCGGACATAAAAACCCAGGCATTCTCATTGTAGTCCTCTATGTCAGTATGTAACTCCTCAAGAAAGAATCTCCAATTTTCTGAGTTTCTGCATCCACTACCCTATATGCAATTGGAAAAAGCTAGTTGTTAGCATCTTGACCAACGTCTATTAGTAATTGCCCTCCAAAGTAACCTTTTAGAAAGGTCCCATCCAACACTATAAAGGGTCTACACCCTGCTTTAAATCCATTCTTGCAAGCAGCCAAACAAATGTACAAGTTCCTAAACCTAGGCAACCTTTTCGGCTGTGGAGTAGTCCCCATGTTAGCTATTGACCCAAGATTAACCTTTATTATTTCTTTTAGATGGTCTCTAAGCCTTAGGTATTGATCCTTCTCTGTTCCTTCAATAACATCTTTGGCCTTGTCCATAGCCCTATACATTATCCTCTCATTAACCGAAATATCATACTCCACCTTAAACCACTCATGTGCCTCCGTCTATAACATGTTGGAATGGATTCTGAGTTTCGGCACCAGCTCCTCAGCAACCCAAGCACATGTGACTGACTTACTCTTGATGCTTCTCAGACACGTATGCTCGTCCACAAATGTCTTAATCTGAAACGAGGCTGGATAGTTGGTCCTAGCACAGTAACACAACCAAGGGCAGTCGGGGCCATAGCAAATCACCCTGCACCTCTTCTTCTCATTCCTAAGATAGAATACCTGTCTCCCAATTTGTATGTTGTACTTCTGCACTGTTGCTTTAAAGTGTTCCATGGTCTCAAACTCCATGTTTAACTCCAGAGTAATTTTCCAAATGGTGTGTTCGGGTTATGTTGAGGAAATACATGTTCCTCTTCATCATCAGATCCAGGAGGACTATACAGTTTGTCAGACTCATATTGATACATCTCAGGTCCACTATCTCCATCTTCTCTGTTCGAGTTAAGCACCTCTTTCCTTGGTGCTTCATCATCCTTTACAGGTACAATTCTCTGCCCAGATGGTTGAGGCCATGGATGATTTCTCCTTGTATTTGTCCTCTCATTTGTTTGTGTAATATTATCTATTAAAACATCAGTTGACATATGTGAGCCATGATGCAATGCTTATTCAAACATGCTATAACAAAACAGAAACAATAATTTTACCTGCTGCATTTTCTGTAATTAGTTCATCTGGCCTCAACTCATCCACAACTGGTTCTCCAATATTAGCACCTTCATTGGCAACATTAGCATCATCATCATTGGTCTCATGTGTGGATTCATTTACTATTTTAACTTCTCGAGGATCACCCTCAGGTTGTTCAGATTCAATAGCTCTTCTTTCTTGGGATAAACAACTTGGTGGTAGTCTTGGATGCCTTCTTCTCACCTTCTTAACAACCTTCTATGGAGCTGCATCTTCTTCAGTGTCTTTATCCCTATTCCCATCATTCACATCTTCATTCATAACACCACCCTCATATTTGTTCGACTCGTTAACATCAACAGTCTCCCTAATCACAACTTCATTCAAAGTCTCGTTCACAACAACAATCAAAGCCTTATTCAACTCATTAACCTCACCAGTGGCCTCATTCATAACTTCAGTTTCCCTCTCATCACCAGGTGGATTGACCTCAACCACACTCTTACTGCTACCATCAGACACCACATCGTCATCAAGGATTTCAGGGTTGGTATCAATGGGGTGATCAAAATAAAGATGGACAGTGTTGTCATTCTTCATCGCACTCTCACACATCCTCATCACTTCAGCATCCGTCCTAAGCACTCTAAGACCCTTACCTAAGTCGAACCAGGTTCTAGCCAATACGCTTCATTATATCCAGGGTAACCCAAGTCTAAAAATAACCCCTCAACAAAAAATAAATTGCATGTCTCCACATTCACCCTGTGTATCTCAGTAACTAAACCCCCTTCATATATCACATTACTGTCTCTTCCCCTTTTCAAGCAACCTATATGATGATACACAAACGTAACTACAGGATCCATCTAAGAAATAGTAGAGAAAAGACACAATGAATAAAAAAGATGTCACAAGCATAGAAAATAAACAACAATAACGGCCACTACTGAAACAATCAACATGAAGCAGAACCTACCTCTTCGTAGGGTTGCTCCTAGCGAAGAATGGAGATGCGATGGTGCCAATTGAAAACCCTTACACTTGATTCAACAATGTCTCTCACCTCATCTCGTTCTTCTTCGCGCCAAGCTTCTAGAGCAACGTCTCTCCCTCTCTACGTGACCTTTCAGTTTTACTAGTAGTAACACACTAAGTCACAGTAACTTATTAACTAGTAACAGCAGTTGCTAATTGGGTTTTAAGCCAAAATTAAATTGGGACAAAAATTAAATTGAATTAGGTTAATTTTCAGGTAGGCTAATGACATTTTTAATTACAAATTCTAACTCAAATAAAACTTCTCTTGTCAGCAAAAACTGGTGTCCACGTAAGCATTGTACTCACCGGAGTTATAGTCCGGCAAGCACGAAGATACACTTGGCAAATTTTTAAAACATTCAGGTACCATTTTGTCAATAACAATAGTCAGGTACCAAAATGTCAGCATTTGAATCTTTTGAGTACTGATTTGGTCATTACTTCTAATAGATTTATATCAACTTTTACATAATAAATAAATAGATAGACAGATGATACATTATGAGTCTCTCTAGTTTGTCAAAGGAAAATGACATCTTATAGAGTTAATAACTAATTAACTAACTAATTATACTATTACAAAAATATTATATACACACAAAAAATTAATCAATATATATTTATATATAAATATATATATATTGTTTAATTTATTTTTAATATATATTTTATATTTTAGCATG
>NC_029777.3:84002070-84007199 GCF_000817695.3 Arachis duranensis
TATAATAATTATTATAAATATTTTATAACTTAAAAATATTAAAAATAATTAGTATTTATTTTAACTAATTTAGATTGGTTGAGTGGTTATCTCCCTCATCTGCCTAAATAAGTATTTGAAGTTCGAATCTCATCTTATATGTGTAGTAATTCATTGGCTAGCGGCAAACTCTTAATAAATGAAGCAACAATACATGGTGGATTAGTCATAGACTTGCCGAGCTAAAAAATCTGTGAAAAAAAAAGAGTATTTGTCTTTAAAATAGAATAATTTCCCATTGATAGTAATACATATGGAGATTTGTCTATGTTAAATTTATTTGGGACAAATTTATTTGTTAGTATCGTATTTATTATTGAAATCAAAACAATATGGTCGACGTTATTTCCAAACTTATAAACTTATGTCATTACAAAAGCTATTAAATTGATTAATATTTCTTGGTAACATTACCAGAATATCATCGTTGAGTAGTATTAGTTAATGTGAAGAGAAACCAATAACAATATTTATTATTTAATATAAAATTTATTCTATTGAAAAATAAATTAGTATTCTTTGGATTGATAAATATTTTTTTCTAATTTTTTACACCATTTTATTTGACAATATTTGCCATTAAAAAATAACAAAGACCACACTATCCTACAAGATTATGTATAAAGTAATTTATTATCTTGAAATTAATTCTAGTTAGTGAGATAAAATTCAAAACAATTTTTTTTATTTTCTTACTAAAATTTAAATTTGAATTTAGAATTGATTAACAACTCATCTTTTTTAATTTCAATAATAAGAATAAAATTGGTTAGGTACAAAATATTCAGCATTTAATGATTTCAATTATTAAAAATTGGCTTAGAAATTATTATAACCCCATGGAGAAACTAGATGAGTTAAAATACCCGGTCACATCTTACAACAGAGGATCAACAGAGTATCGAGTCTCAACTTGGAGCAAGTGGTGACAAGCCACTACTTTTACCCAAGAAAACTTGTGTCTCAGATAATTTCAAATACATAAGTCATGTGAATATTCAATCATATTTCGTCAATATCAACATCATTCTCAATTATGTCTCATTCATCATTCTCAATACTTCATCAAGTCAATTATACACTTCTTAAATCTCCTTCGATATGAAACTAGCTCTATCAACCCACTTACTCATATTCTGTAGCCTTGAACCTATCTTTTGGTTTGGAAAAACTAGAGGAATGGTTGATAGTTCAAAAAATTGTGAATTTTCAACAAAACAGTGGTTTCGAAGGGTCACAAGCTTGTCGGGAACATAGTTGTAAGAACCGGACCGGACTGGCCGGTTCGACCGGAAAATCGATGAACCGGTCAGGTAACCGATCCAGTTGAAGTGTCTGACCGAAGAAGGAAAAGAACCGGTGATAACCAGTTTGGACCAAACGATTTTGATAAAACTGATCAATCGGCGGTTTTAAATAACCGGCCGATTTGTTTTGCTGATTTATATATATAAAAAACCCTAAATCCCTAATCTCTCAAGCCTCACCGTCTCCCTCTCTCAATCTCCCTCTCAACTCTCAAATCTCAACCTCACTCAGCCTTACTCTCTCAATCTCATAGTCCCAAAAGAACCACCAGCCACTGCCACCGCACAGTTGTTGCCACGATCATCGGCTCCTCTGCTTCGTCTCCGTCATTGCGTCGTCGCCTCTAGAAGTCCTGTGCGTGTGTCATGTATTGTCGTCGTTGACGCCATTCTCTCTTATCATCGTTGTCTTGTCTGAGTCTGTCGGTTCCTGCACCTTCAGCCTCCGTTCGCGTTGTGTCGTCTGAACCTTCGTTCGTGTCGTGTTGTCTGTACCTCTATTCGCGTCGCGTTGTCCCTGTGGCTTCACTTCATCCATCATGCTATGAAATATGAACCCTTGACTTCCCTTGTTTTCCATGTCAGTTTTCCCCTTTTTTATTCTATTGGGGCTTGAAGCATACTTTTGATTGCTGGAGAATAAATGATTTTAGGGCTTGATGGACCAGTTGTGCAGTGGTACGAGCAGAACCGTCGGATGAGAATTCCTTCTCGGTAAAGGAGAGATAACGTCGTTGCAAGTATAGCTCTCAACCTACAAGTAATGCCCGATAAAAGTTTACAATTTCTATTTAAACCGAGAGTATTTAAACCTTAGGTCGTTCTCCCTAGAATGCAATTTAAGTGTTACTTCCTTGGCTGTTAAGGCAAAAGGGAGTTTTCAAGTAAGAAATGAAAGATTAAAAGAACTTAAGAAATAAAAGAACAAAGAGATAATCAAAATTGTAATTAAAGCAAGTAGTAAAAGGAAGCAAGATCAAAACTGTAAGGCCCACATCGGTTGGGGAGGAGAACGAAGCATGCCTTATAAGGGTGTGGATACCTCTCCCTAGCATGACGCGTTTTGATGAGTGAGTGTGGGGGGCTTCGGCTAGCATCCCTATCGTCAAAGGCAAAACCGTGAGGTCTTGTGTGCCAAAGCGGACAATATCGTGCTAGCGGGTGGTCTGGGCTGTTACAGATGGTATCAGAGCCAGAACCCGGATCGATGTGCCAGCGAGGGCGCTGGGCTCCCTTAGGGGGTGGATTGTAAGGCCCACATCGGTTGGGGAGGAGAACGAAGCATGCCTTATAAGGGTGTGGATACCTCTCCCTAGCATGACGCATTTTGACGAGTGAGTGTGGGGGGCTTCGGCTAGCATCCCTATCGTCAAAGGCAAAATCGTGAGGCCTTGTGTGCCAAAGCGAACAATATCGTGCTAGCGGGTGGTCTGGGCTGTTACAAAAACTAGTGAAAATGCTATAAATGCATAAAGAGCCTTGACTTGGGAATGAGGATCCAAGGAATCCTATCATTGCCATAACCACAACTATGGTAATTATCATGAGTTAATCTCGCCTAGTCAACGCCAACCATCGAGGAGTAAGTCAAGCAAGCATAATTGACCTTAATCCATAAGTCCTAACCAACTTACCAAACTAGTTGATAAAAGACTAGCGTCAATGGAAACAAGAGTCAACTAACTACCCAAGAATTAGCACTAAATGTCAGACATTATAACTCTAGTATCCTAGAAACTCAAACCACAAGCCAAGGTGTGAAAATCTACTCAAAATCTAAAGTTGTCATTTTCACAAACACCTTGTGTGCATAAAACCAAAACATGAGAAATTGAAAGGAAAATTAGAAAACTATAACCAATTAATCACAAAATCAACAATAATCAAGTAATCAAGCATAAAGGAAGCATAAAACATTAAATTCATCAATCAAAACTTCAAGAACTCAAAATTGGAAATATAAACAAAGCACTTGAATCAAGAGGAAATGAAAATAAAGACAATGTCATTGAAGAGGAAATTAAGAGTACTTACAAAAGAGTTGATCAACATCTAAAATTAAAGCTTGTTATAAAATGCTACATGGAAACTATATAAACCCTAGGAGAACAATCTACTCTACACTACTCCTAATTCAAATACTATGAAATTTTAAACTATTTAAGTGAGCCCCTTAATAAGTGTTGAATTCTCCTTTATATAGCACTCCAAAATAGCATTTCAGCCTTCAAAAAATGAGCCAAGGACCTCCAAATTCGCGCAGTACGTGTTTCATTAATGCAACCACGTGCAGGGGCCTGTGTGAACGCACAGACACTCGGCTGAAAGTTGACCTGTGCGTATGCACAGGTGCTTGTGCGCACACACACATAAAAATACTCGCTTGTGCGCACGCACGTAGTGTTGTGCGCGCGCACACTTCGCTGCGTGTGCTTTTCCTTATTTTCTTCATATTTTCTCCCTTGTACATGTTTCCTTCCACCTTTAGCTATCCATTCTAGCCTCCAAGGCCTGAAGTCACTCAACAAACCTGTCATGGTATGAAATGGGATAAAAGTGGAATTAAAATGCTCAGTTCAAGTACAAAATTGCATGTTTTCACATTTAGGATCAAATTTGGGACAAAACACAAATGTATGTTATTTTAGTGCTTAAGTGTGAATTCATGTGCTAGAATCCATCCAAATCAAGTCAAAATATATCGGAAAATATGGACTCATCAATTCTCCCACACTTAAACAATAGCATGTCCTCATGCTAAACCAACAATGGGAATGATCAAAAAGGGATGATCAACTTATTGAATACAACTATCTATATGCATGCAAGTATGTATATACTATATATACCAATCTATCTATCTATAATATCCTATTGATATGGTGAAAACAGACAATCCAATTCCAGGCAAGTCTAGACAAAATAGGGCTAAGCAGAGAATTGCTTCAATGCAACAAAATCTAAAGAATTGATTCAACTCATTAAAATTAAGCAACTTGCAAGAATACATGATAAGAGAAGCGGGAACGTAGAATTCAGTAACTGGACCCTCATCACTAGGTGTGTATACACTCTAATCACTGGGTGTGATGAACGGATAATTTATACGCTTTTTGGCACTGTTTTTAGTATGTTTTTAGTACATTTTAGTTAGTTTTTATTATATTTTTTTAGTTTTTAATTAAAATTCACTTTTCTGGACTTTTCTATGAGTTTGTGTATTTTTCTGTGATTTCAGGTATTTTCTGGCTGAAATTGAGGGATCTGAGCAAAAATCTGATTCAGAGGCTGAAAAAGGACTGTAGATGCTGTTGAATTCTGACCTCCCTGCACTCAAAGTGGATTTTCTGGAGCTACAGAAACCCAATTGGTGCACTCTTAATTGCGTTGGAAAGTAGACATTCTGGACTTTTCAGCAATATATAATAGTTCATACTTTGCCCAAGAATTGATGGCCCAAACCGGCGTTCCAAATCAGCTTCAAAATTCCCGGTGTTTAACGCCGGAACTGGCACAAACGTTGGAGTTAAACGCCCAAACTGGCACAAAAGCTGGCGTTTAACTCCAGGAAAAGCCTCTACACATGAAAGCTTCAATGCTCAGCCCAAGCACACACCAAGTGGACCCCGGAAGTGGATTTTTACGTCATTTACTCATTCTTGTAAACCCTAGGTCACTAGTTCACTATAAATAGGATTTTTTGCTATTGTATCTTCATCTCATGACACATTACACGTTTCATATTGTATCTTCTACGGCATGAGTCTCTAAACCCCATGGTTG
>NC_029777.3:84007246-84009719 GCF_000817695.3 Arachis duranensis
CCTTCGTTTGAGTGTGTATCTCTTGGATTCCTTAAGCAGAATCTTCGTGGTATAAGCTAGAACCCATTGGCGGCCATTCTTGAGAATCCGGAAAGTCTAAACCTTATCTGTGGTATTCCGAGTAGGATCCGAGGATTGAATGACTATGACGAGTTTCAAACTCGCGAGTGTTGGGCGTTAGTGACAGACGCAAAAGAATCACTGGATTCTATTCCGACATGATCGAGAACCGACAGATGATTAGCTGTGTGGTGACAGAGTGCGTTGAACATTTTCACTGAGAGGATGGGAGGTAGCCATTGACAACGGTGAAACCTAACATACAGCTTGCCATGGAAGGAGCCTTGCGTGCATGAAGAAGAAGACAGTAGGAAAGTAGAGATTCAAAAGATATAGCATCTCCAAAACCTCAACATGTTCTCCATTACTGCAAAACAAGTATTTATTTCATGTTCTTTTACTTTTCACAATTAAATATGAGAATTATTGATATCCTGACTAAGAGTTACAAGATAACCATAGCTTGCTTCAAGCTGACAATCTCCGTGGGATCGACCCTTACTCACGTAAGGTATTACTTGGACGACCCAGTACACTTGCTGGTTAGTTGTGCGAAATTGCAAAAGTGTGATTGTGATTTCGTGCAACAAGTTTTTGGCGCCGTTGCTGGGGATTGTTTGAGTTTGGACAACTGACGGTTTATTTTGTTGCTTAGATTAGGAATATTTTATTTTTGTGGTTTAGAGTCTTTTATTTGAGTTTAGTTTTATATTTTAAGTTTGGTGTCAATTGCATGCTTTTATTTTCTTTAAAATTTTCGAAGTTGCATGTCCTTAGTTCTTTCTTTAATTTTAAAAAAAATTCTAAGTTTGGTGTCTCCTTTGTGTTTTCCTTTAAATTTTCAAAATTTTGTGTTTGATTTTCTAAAAATTTTAAGTTTGGTGTCTTTTGTACTTTTGTTTACTTAAATTTTTTTTAAAAAAATATAATAATAAAATAAAATAATATCCACATCATCTCCCGTTCTCCATCATGGACCTAAGTGGAATTGAGCAGTCCAGAAGAACTCTGGGGTCATATGCTAACCCCATTACAGCTGCATATGGGAGTAGCATCTGTATACCTCCCATTAAAGTAAGCAGCTTTGAGCTAAATCCTCAACTCATTATCATGGTGCAACAAAATTGCCAGTATTCCGGTCTTCCATAGGAAGAACCTGCTGAGTTTCTGGCACAGTTCTTACAAATTGCTGACACAGTACGTGATAAAGAAGTGGATCAGGATGTCTACAGATTGTTACTGTTTCTATTTGCTGTAAAAGATCAAGCTAAGAGGTGGTTGAATAACCAACCCACAGCAAGCATAAAAACATAGAGGCAGTTATCAGACAAATTCCTGAATCAATTTTACCCTCCAAAAAGGATGACACAGCTAAGGCTGGACATCCAAGGCTTTAAACAAGAGGATAATGAATCCCTTTATAATGCCTGAGAGAGGTATAGAGGTATGCTAAGGAAATGCCCATCTGAAATATTTTCAGAGAGGGTACAGTTAGACATCTTCTACTATGGGCTTACAGAAAAAGCTCAGATGTCTTTAGACCACTCAACTAGTGGATCTATACACATGAGGAAGACGATTGAAGAGGCTCAAGAGCTCATAGATACGGTTGCTAGAAATCAACATCTATACTCAAGCAGTGAGTCCTCTATAAAAGAAAAAGCTATGACAGTAACTACTGATCCTAATCCTCAAGAACAGATTGTTGAACTTAATCAACAATTACTCCTGACCAGAATTTAAAGAGATGCTCCAAGAAATTAAAATTCCTAACAAGAATATAGAATCATAGTTGAACCAGACAAAACAGCAGCTATCTAAACAGATAACAGAAGAATGCCAAGCTGTTAAATTAAGGAGTGGGAAGACATTGAATGTATCAACTCAAAGCAGCAGAAAGCCAAGAAAGGAACAACTGACAAAGGATAACCAAACCACTGCCCAAAATCCCTCTGAGGACAGTAAGAGCCCAGAGAGGAATACTTCTGGCATTCAAACGCCAGAAAAGGGGGAAAAGTTGGCGTTAAACGCCCATTCCTTGCCCAGTTCTCGCGTTCAAACACCAGAAAAGGGTGGAAAGCTGGCGTTAAACGCCCATCCTGCACCCAGTCCTGGCGTTCAAATGCCAATGAGGAATCAGACAGCTGAGAGTGCTGATAGTAACCCCTCTAAGAAGGCTTCTCCAACCACCTCTGTAGGGAATAAACCTACAGCAACTAAGGTTGAAGAATATAAAGTCAAAATGCCTTATCCTCAGAAACTCCGCCATGCAAAACAGGATAAACAATTTGCCTGCTTTGCAGACTATCTCAGGACTCTTGAAATAAAGATTCCGTTTGCAGAGGCACTTGAGCAAATACCCTTTTATGCTAAGTTCATGAAAGAGATCTTAAGTCATAAAAAGGATTGGAGA
>NC_029777.3:84010009-84010681 GCF_000817695.3 Arachis duranensis
TCAGGCATAATTGAAGACATGATTGTCAAGGTTGGGCCATTTGCCTTTCCCACTGACTTTGTAGTGCTGGAAATTGAGGAGCACAAGAGTGCAACTCTCATCTTAGGAAGACCTTTCCTAGCAACTGGATGCACTCTTATTGATGTACAAAAAGTGGAGCAAAAGAGTGCAACTCTCATTCTAGGAAGACATTTCCTAGCGACTGGACGAACCCTCATTGATGTCCAAAAAGGGGAGGTGACCTTGAGAGTCAAAGAGGATGATGCCCTCAAAAGACTGCATGGGCGTTGATATTATTGACTCTTTGGTGGAAGAGATCAATATGACTGAGAGTCTCGAATCAGAGCTAGAGGACATCTTTAAAGATGTTCAGCCTGATCAGGAGAAACCAGAGGAAATAAAAGAACCTCTGAAAATTCCTCAGGAAGAGGATAAGCCTCCCAAACCTGAGCTCAAACCACTACCACCATCCCTGAAGTATGCATTTCTGGGAGAAGGTGACACTTTTCTAGTGATCATAAGCTCTGCTTTAAATTCACAGGAAGAGGAAGCACTAATTCAAGTGCTAAGGACACACAAGACAGCTCTTGGATGGTCCATAAGTGATCTTAAGGGCATTAGCCCAGCAAGATGCATGCACAAGATCCTATTGGAGGATAATGCCAAGCCAGT
>NC_029777.3:84010768-84014911 GCF_000817695.3 Arachis duranensis
GTCGCATCAAGTAGTAATAACTCACTTAGAGTGAGGTCGATCCCACAGGGATTGATGGATCAAGCAATTTTAGTGGGTGGTGAGTTTAGTCAAGCTAACATTGAAGTGAATTTGGAGGAAGTGTAGCCAACAGAATTATAAATGACAGGGAATTTAAAGTTGCAGAAAGTAAATTGCATTGAAACTTAAAGAGCAAGAAATGTAAATTGCAAGAATCTTAAATGACAAGAAATATAAATTGCAGTAACTTAAATGGCAAGAAAGATAAATGACTTGAATATAAAAGGGAATTGAGGAATGAGATTGCAGAATCTAAACAAAGAAGAAGTAAATTGCAACAATTAAGAGAGCAAAAATTAACTCAGAAACAGTAAGTATTCAGACAGAAAGGAAATAAAATGCAGAAGAGGTTCACAGAAGAACCCAAGTGAATTCTGATCTCAGGACTCAAGGGCTTAGGTAGCAGAGCCTAAAACCCAATTTGCCTTCCTAGATCCAAGTTCACAAAGCAATTGACAGAAATTTAAAGAAGAAGCAGTAAAGGAAATTGAAATTCAATTGATTATGCAGAAACAGAATTAAAGAGATTTTGGACTGGAGGTTGAGACAGAATTTCCTCAACTCATCACACCCAAAACTCAAAACAAGGAAATTAAAAAGACCCAAGCAAGAATGAGGAAGAAGAGAGATCAATTCTCCTCCCCAACTCTCTGAACTCTCAGTGAAGTCACCAAGAGAAGTTCCAAAGTGAAAAAATAAATTTCAAAGCTCAAAGAAAGTGCAAAATTCAAAAGCAAAGCAAAAGGTTTTTAATTACATCAAACTAGCTCCTATTTATACACTTTCTATTGTTGGATTTTGGGATTTGGATGGGCTTTTGATTTGGTGAAGAAATGAATTAAAATGGGATTTTAGTTTGAATTTTCGGCCCATGAAAATTCACTCCCAGGAGGCTGCCCTGCCCTTGTGGAGGGCAGGGCAGAAATTTGGTGCATGGTGCATGAGGTTGGTGCGGCCTTGGTGTGTGTTGATGCGAGTTGGTGCGGCCATGGTGCTGCCAAGATTGCAAAACGCTGCCCTGCCCGTGCCAAGGGCAGGGCAGAAAAGTTGGTGCTGCCAAGGTTGAGGCGTGCGTGCGTTGGTGCTGCCAGGGGGGGGAATTGGTGCGCCAAATTTGTTGCTTGGTGCTTAGGATGCTGCCCTGCCCTTGTGGAGGGCAGGGCAATGTTGCCTTGGTGTGTCTTGTGCGCGCACCACTTCCTTGACCGTGTGTCTCCCTCTTCGAACCTTGATGGAAGCATTTTTGTTTATTTTCGCTTATTTTTGGCCCTTAAAGATGCCTCTCGTTCCTGCCTCAATTGTGCGCCAAATATGGATTGCTATATATCGTTGGAAAGCTCTGAATGTCAGCTTTCCAACGCAACTGGAAGCACATCAATTGGACGTCTGTAGCTCAAGTTATGGCCCTTTGAAGTAGGCATGGTCATGTTGTGTGCGGCCAGATTTTAACTTAGCGAAAATTCTTGCTTCCAACCATACTTTGCATCACAATTCTGCCCTTGTGAGCCCGACATTGCCCTTGAGGAGGGCAGGGCAGAATTGCTTCTCAAGCTTGTTTCCTTATGTTGCCCTCCTAGAGGGCAGTGTGCCCTTGTGGAGGGCAATGTTTGCTTCCTCCCTTCCATGCGGCACACTTCTCATTCCTTTAACCACGCTTCCTTCTCCTTGAGTCACGCTTTCTTTAGGCCACGTTTTCTTCTTTTTTTTTTCTTTTCTTCACCTACAATAAACCAAAACAACCACTCAAAGAATCACTAAATTCAAGAGGCTTATAAATCAATTAAAATTCAATTAAAATTAGCTTAAACCTCATGGATTAACATTAATTTCATGGTGGTTGCTTGATTTAAAGAACTCATGCATTTTCATTCCAAATCACTTACTTAGGATGCAAGAAAGTGTATAAAAACTAACAAAACAAGTGAAATTAGCTTGAAAAATGGGTATATGATGACTTGTCATCAATGCCAAGCCAGTGGTTCAACCACAAAGGCGGCTAAATCCAGCCATAAAGGAGGTGGTGCAGAAAGAGGTCACTAAGTTACTAGAGGCTGGGATTATTTATCCTATTTCTGATAGCCCCTGGGTGAGCTCTGTTCAAGTTGTCCCCAAGAAGGGAGGCATGACAGTGGTTCATAATGAAAAGAATGAACTGGTTCCTACAAGAACAGTTACAGGGTGGCGTATGTGTATTGACTACAGAAGGCTCAATACAGCCACTAGAAAGGATCATTTTCCTTTACCATTCATAGACCAGATGCTAGAAAGACTAGCGGGTCATGATTATTACTGCTTTTTGGATGGTTATTCAGGCTACAATCAAATTGCAGTGGACCCTCAAGATCAAGAGAAAATAGCATTCATCTATCCTTCTGGCGTATTTGCTTACAGAAGAATGCCTTTTGGTCTGTGCAATTGATGAGCGGATAATTTATACGCTTTTTGGCATTGTTTTTAGTATGTTTTTAGTATGTTTTAGTTAGTTTTTATCATATTTTTATTAGTTTTTAGTTAAAATTCACTTTTCTGGACTTTACTATGAGTTTGTGTGTTTTTCTGTGATTTCAAGTATTTTCTGGCTGAAATTGAGGGACCTGAGCAAAAATCTGATTCAGAGGCTGAAAAGGACTGCAGATGCTGTTGGATTTTGACCTCCCTGTACTCGAAGTAGTTTTCTGGAGCTACAAAAGCCCAATTGGCGCGCTCTTAATTGAGTTGGAAAGTAGACATCCTGGGCTTTCCAACAATGTATAATAGTCCATACTTTGCTTGAGATTTGATGGCCCAAACAGGCATTCCAAATCAGCTCAAGAATTCTGGCGTTTAACGCCGGAACTGGCACAAGAATGGGAGTTAAACGCCCAAACTGGCACAAAAGCTGGCGTTTAACTCCAAGAAAAGTCTCTACACATGAAAGCTTCAATGCTCAGCCCAAGCACACACCAAGTGGGCCCGAAAATGAATTTTTATGTCATTTACTCATCTTTGTAAACCCTAAGCTACTAGTTCTCTACAAATAGGACCTTTTGCTATTGTATTAGGGAGATCTTTCGATCATGTTTTTATGATTGAACCCTCTTTGGGAGGCTAACCTCTCGGCCATGCCTAGACCTTGTTCTTATGTATTTTCAATGGTGGAGTTTCTACACACCATAGATTAAGGTGTGGAGTTCTGCTGTACCTCGAGTGTTAATGCAATTACTATTGTTCTTCTATTCAATTCACCTCATTCTTGTTCTAAGATATTCATTCGCACCCAAGAACATGATGAATGTGATGATTATGTGATGCTCATCATCATTCTCACTTATGAACGCGTGCCTGACAACCACTTCCGTTCTATAAGCAAACAAGGCTTGGATGTTTATCTCTTAGATTCCTTAATCAGAATCTTCGTGGTATAAGTTAGAATTGATGGCGGCATTCAAGAGAATACGGAAGGTCTAAACCTTGTCTGTGGTATTCTGAGTAGGATTCAAGGATTGAATGAATGTGACGAGCTTCAAACTCCTGAAGGCAGGGCGTTAGTGACAGGCGCAAAAGAATCACTGGATTCTATTCTAACCTGATTGAGAACCGATAGATGATTAGCCGTGCTGTAACAGAGCGCGTTGAACATTTTCACTGAGAGGATGGGACTGTAGCCATTGACAACGGTGATGCCCAACATACAGCTTGCCATGGAAAGGAGTAAGAAGGATTGGATGAAGACAGTAGGAAAGCAGAGAGACGAAAGGGACAGAGCATCTCCATACGCAGAGAGACGGAAGGGACAAAGCATCTCCATACGCTTATCTGAAATTCTCACCAATGAATTACATAAGTATCTCTATCTTTATTTTATGCTTTATTCATAAATCATCTATAACCATTTGAATCTGCCTGACTGAGATTTACAAGATGACCATAGCTTGCTTCATATCAACAATCTCCGTGGGATCGACCCTTACTCGTGTAAGGTTTATTACTTGGACGACCCAGTGCACTTGCTGGTTAGTTGTGCGAAGTTGTGATAAAAAGTTGAGATTGCAATTGAGCGTACCATGTTGATGGCACCATTGATGATCACAATTTCGTGCACCA
>NC_029777.3:84015086-84016598 GCF_000817695.3 Arachis duranensis
TGATTGATTTTCATCAATTTAGCTCTTGAATGTAATGTCCTGCTGAAGCTTGGCTAGCCATGTCTAATTTCTTTAGACTGAAGCTTTAGACTAACATTGCATGATTCCTTGAATTCTTATTAAAAGTTTTGATCCTCTTCATTTTCTTCTTCCACATAATTTTTGAAAAAACAAAAAAAATTACAAAATCATAAAAACCAAAAATATTTTATGTTTTTTGTTTGAGTCTAGTGTCTAATTTTAAGTTTGGTGTCCATTGCATGTCTTTAGTCTTCTAATTTTTGAAAATTACATGCATTATGTTCTTCATTGATCTTCAAGATGTTCTTGATGATTTCCTTGTTCTGATCTTTAAATTCTCTTGTCTTGAGTGTTTTGTTGTTTCTCATATGCATTCTCAACTTGTTAGTGTCAGTAGTATACAAACTTCTAAGTTTGGTGTCTTGCATGCATTGCTTGTTTGATTTTAGTTTTCCATGTTTAGTTGCATTTTGATTGTTCATTAAAAAACCAAAAAAATTTTTAATTTGTGTCTTTTCAAGTCAATAATATACAGAGAATTGAAGATTCAGAACATACAGCAGAAGAATTACACAGAAAAAGCTAGGCGTTCAAAACGCCCAGTGAAAAAGGAAAACTGGCGTTTAAACGCCAGCCAGGATACCTGGCTGGGCGTTTAACGCCCAAAAGGGTAGCATTTTGGGCGTTTAACGCCAGGATGGCACAAGAGGGAAGATTTTATTTTTAATTCAAATTTTTTTTTAGTTTCCATAATTTTTCAAAATCAAATCTTTTTCAAATCATATCTTTTCAATCATATATTTTCAAAATCAAATTCTTTCCATTTTCAAAAATACTTGCTAACAATCAATGATTTGATTCAACATTTCAAGTATGTTGCCTTTTCTGTTGAGAAAGTTTAATGTTTGAATCATATCTTTTCTTGTTAACCAAGTCATTAATTTTAAAAATCAAATCTTTTTAAATTGTTTTTCAATCATATCTTTTTAAAACCATAACTTTTCAATCATATCTTCTTAATCACATCTTTTTCAAAATAGTTTTCAATCATATCTTCTTAACCACATCTTTTTCAAAATAGTTTTCAATCATATCTTTTTGATTTCTAATTTTAAAATCTTTTTCAAATTTCACTTAATTTCTTTCCCAATCTTAGTTTTCGAAAATCAATTACCATTTTTCAAAGTTTCTTTTAATTAATTCATTTTAATTTTCGAAAATTTCTTCCCCTCTTCTCACATCCTTCTATTTGTGGACTGACACTCCTCCACTATCAATAATTCGAACTCTATCTTTCTTGATAAGTTCGAACTCTTCTTCTTCTACCCCTCCTTCTATTCTTCTTTTCCTCTGACATCTCAAGGAATCTCTATACTGTGACATAGAGGATTCCATATTTTCTTGTTCTCTTCTCTTTCATATGAGCAGAAGCAAAGACAAAAGCATTCTTGTTGAGGTTGATCCTGAACCTGAAAGGACCTTGAAGCGAAA
>NC_029777.3:84016787-84017356 GCF_000817695.3 Arachis duranensis
CACCTACTCCCGATTTCTATGGGAGAAGCATCTCTATCCCTGCTATTGGAGCAAACAACTTTGAGCTTAAGCCTCAATTAGTTTCTCTAATGCAACAGAATTGCAAGTTCCATGAACTTCCATTGGAAGATCCTCATTAGTTTTTAGCTAAATTCTTGCAAATCTTGTGACACTGTCAAGACCAATGGGGTTGACCCTGAGGTCTACAGGCTTATGCTATTCCCTTTTGCTGTAAGAGCCAGAGCTAGGATATGGTTGGACTCACAACCTAAAGAAAGCATGAACTCTTGGGAAAAGCTAGTCAATGCCTTCTTGGCAAAGTTCTTTCCACCTCAAAAATTGAGTAAGCTTAGAGTGGAAGTCCAAACCTTCAGACATAAGGAAGGAGAATCCCTCTACGAAGCTTGGGAAAGATATAAATAATTGATCAGAAAGTGTCCTTCTGACATGCTTTCTGAGTGGAGCATCATAGGTATCTTCTATGATGGTCTGTCTGAACTGTCCAAGATGTCATTGGATAGCTCTGTTGGAGGATCTCTTCATCTGAAGAAGACGCCTGCAGAAGCTCA
>NC_029777.3:84017681-84019882 GCF_000817695.3 Arachis duranensis
GGCACAAGTGGGTCAGCTGAGTAAGAAAGTTACTGAACTCCCTCCTAGTACTCTTCCAAGCAATACAGAAGAGAATCCAAACGGAGAGTGTAAGGCCATCAACATGGTCGAAATTGGAGAGGAGGAAGAGGCAGTGATCGCCACTGAGGAAGACCTCAATGGACGTCCACTGGCCTCCAATGAGTTCCCTAATGAGGAATCATGGGAATCTGAGGCTCACACTGAGACCATAGAGATGCCATTGGATTTACTTCTGCCATTCATGAGCTCTGATGAGTATTCTTCCTCTGAAGAGGACGAAGATGTTACTGAAGAGCAAGTTGCTAAGTACCTTGGAGCAATCATGAAGCTAAATGACAAGTTATTTGGTAATGAGACTTGGGTGGATGAACCCCCTTTGCTCACCAAAGAACTGGATGACTTGACTAGGCAGAAATTACCTCAAAAGAGACAGGACCCTGGGAAGTTCTCAATACCTTATACAGTAGGCACCATGACCTTCAAGAAGGCTCTGTGTGACCTAGGGTCAAGCATAAATCTCATGCCTCTCTCTGTAATGGAGAAACTAGGGATCTTTTAGGTGCAAGCTGCAAGAACCTCACTAGAGATGGCAGACAATTCAAGAAAACAAGCTTATAGACTTGTAGAGGATGTTATGGTAAAGATTGAAGACCATTACATCCCTTCTGATTTCATAGTCCTAGAGACTGGGAAGTGCATGGATGAATCCATCATCCTTGGCAGACCCTTCCTAGCCACAGCAAAGGCTGTGATTGATGTTGACAGAGGAGAATTGATCATTCAAGTGAATGTAGAATCCCTTGTGTTTAAGGCTCAAGGATATCCCTCTGTAACCATGGAGAGGAAGCATGAAGAGCTTCTCTCAAAACAGAGTCAAACAGAGCCCCCACAGTCAAACTCTAAGTTTGGTGTTGGGATGCCAAAACCAAATTCTAAGTTTGGTGTTGAACCCCTACATTAAAACTCTAAGTTTGGTGTTGGGAGGTTCCAACATTGCTCTGAGTACGCTTTTTGGCATTGTTTTTAGTATGATTTAGTTAGTTTTTAGTATATTTTTATCAATTTTTAATTAAAATTCACTTTTTTGGACTTTACTATGAGTTTGTGTGTTTTTCTGTGATTTCAGGTATTTTCTGGCTGAAATTGAGGGATTTTCCTTTGTTATTTTATGTTTTCTATAGGTTGATGATCATGGGAAGTCACAAAATCAATTGAAAAAGCAAAAACAGAATGAAAAATAGAAAGAAAAATAGCACACCCTAGAAGAAAACTTGCTGGCGTTTAAACGCCAGTAAGGGCAGCAAATGGGCGTTTAACGCCCAGTCTGGCACCATTCTGGGCGTTTAACGCCAGAAAGGGGGCACCAGACTGGCGTTAAACGCTAGGAAGGGGCAAGAAGCTGGCGTTAAACGCCAGAAATGGGCACAGCCTGGCATTTAACGCCAGAATTGGCAAAACAAGCATTTTTGCTCGCCACTTGGTGCAGGGATGAATTTTCCTTGACACTTCAGGATCTGTGGACCCCACAGGATCCCCACCTACCCCACCACTCTCTCTTTTCTTCACCCATTCACCAATCACCTCAACACCTCTTTCCTAAAAACCCCTCACCTATCAAATTCTTCTATTCTCTTCACCACTCACATCCATCCTTCATAAAACCCCACCTACCTCACCATTCAAAATTCAAACCACTTTCCCTCCCAAACCCACCCATAATGGCCGAACCATACACCCCCTCTCCACTCTTATATAAACCCATCTTCACTTCTTCATTTTCACACAATCTAAACACTACTTCTCCCCCTTGGCCGAACCACAAAGCCACATCCATTTCCTCTATTTCTTCTTCTTCTACTCTCTTCTTACTTCTTTTGCTCGAGGACGAGCAAACCTTCTAAGTTTGGTGTGGTAAAAGTATTGCTTTTTGTTTTTCCATAACCATTTATGGCATCTAAGGCCGGAGAAACCTCTAGAAAGAGGAAAGGGAAGGCAAAAGCTTCCACTTCCGAGTCATGGAAGATGGAGAGATTCATCTCAAGGGTGCATCAAGACCACTTCTATGAAGTTGTGGCCATGAAGAAGGTGATCCCTGAGGTCCCTTTCAAACTCAAAAAGAGTGAATATTCGGAGATCCGACATGAGATCCGAAGAAGAGGTTGGAAAGTTCTTACCAACCC
>NC_029777.3:84020214-84021357 GCF_000817695.3 Arachis duranensis
AACAAGAGATCCCACTCATCATGAAATCCCTGAGATGCCTCAAGGGATGCACTTTCTTCCACAAAACTATTGGGAGCAAATTAACACCTCCCTAGGAGAATTGAGTTCCAATATGGGACAACTAAGGGTGGAGCACCAAGAACATTCCATCCTCCTCCATGAAATTAGAGAAGATCAAAGAATCATGAGAGAGGAGCAACAAAGGCAAGGAAGAGACATTGAGGAGCTCAAGCACTCTATAAGATCTTCAAGAGGAAGAACAAGCCGCCATCACTAAGGTGGACCCTTTCTTTAATCTCCTTGTCCTTTATTTCTCTGTTTTTCGAATTTTTATGCTTATGTTTATCTATGTTTGTGTCTTATGATCATTAGTGTCTTAGTGTCTATGCCTTAAAGTTATGAATGTCCTCTGAATCCATCACCTTTCTTAAATGAAAAATGTTCTTAATTGAAAAAGAGAAGAATTGCATGAATTTTAAATTTTATAACAGATTAATTATTTTGATGTGGTGGCAATACTTTTGACTTATGAATGTATGCTTGAACAGTGCATATGTCTTTTGAATTTGTTGTTCATGAATGTTGGCTCTTGAAAGAATGATGAAAAAGGAGACATGTTACTGAGGATCTGAAAAACCATAAGAATGATTCTTGAAGCAAGAAAAAGCAGTGAATACAAAAAAAAAAAAAGAGAAAGAGAGGAGAAAGAAAAAAAATAAAGTCATGATCCAAGGCAAAAAGAGTGTGCTTAAGAACCCTGGACACCTCTAATTGGGGACTCTAGCAAAGCTGAGTCACAATCTGAAAAGGTTCACCCAGTTATGTGTCTGTGGCATGTATATATCCGGTGGTAATATTGGAAGACAGAGTGCTTTGGCCCACGGCCAAGACTCATAAAGTAGCTGTGTTCAAGAATCATTATACTTAACTAGGAGAATCAATAACACTATCTAGATTCTGAGTTCCTATAAAAGCCAATCATTCTGAATTTCAAATGATAGAGTGAGATGCCAAAACTGTTCAGAGGCAAAAAGCTAAAAGCCCCGCTCATCTAATTAATACTGATCTTCATAGATGCTTTTGGAATTCATTGCATATTCTCTTCTCTTTATCTTATTTGATTTTCAGTTGCTTGAGGACAAG
>NC_029777.3:84021536-84024071 GCF_000817695.3 Arachis duranensis
GTATTTTCTGGCTGAAATTGAGGGACCTGAGCAAAAATCTGATTCAGAGGCTAAAAAGGACTGCAGATGCTGTTGGATTCTGACCTCCCTGCACTCGAAGTAGAATTTCTGGAGCTACAGAAGCCCAATTGGCGCGCTCTTAATTGCGTTAGAAATTAGACATCCTGGGCTTTCCAGAAATATATAATAGTTTATACTTTGCCCGGGATTTGATGGCCCAAACAGGCGTTCCAAGTCAGCTCAAGAATTCTGGCGTTTAACGCCGGAACTGGCACAAGAATGGGAGTTAAACGCCCAAACTGGCACAAAAGCTGGCGTTTAACTCCAAGAAAAGTCTCTACACATAAAAGCTTCAATGCTCAGCCCAAGCACACACCAAGTGGGCCCGGAAGTGGATTTTTATGTCATTTACTCATCTTTGTAAACCCTAAGCTACTAGTTCTCTACAAATAGGACCTTTTGCTATTGTATTAGGGAGATCTTACGATCATGTTTTTATGATTGAACCCTCTTTGGGAGGCTAGCCTCTCGGCCATGCCTAGACCTTGTTCTTATGTATTTTCAACGGTGGAGTTTCTACACACCATAGATTAAGGTGTGGAGATCTGCTGTACCTCGAGTGTTAATGCAATTACTATTGTTCTTCTATTCAATTCACCTCATTCTTGTTCTAAGATATTCATTCGTATCCAAAAACATGATGAATGTGATGATTATGTGACGCTCATCATCATTCTCACTTATGAACGCGTGCGTGACAACCACTTCCGTTCTACAAGCAAACAAGGCTTGAATGTTTATCTCTTAGATTCCTTAATCAGAATCTTCGTGGTATAAGCTAGAATTGATGGCGGCATTCAAGAGAATCCGGAAGGTCTAAACCTTGTCTATGGTATTCTGAGTAGGATTCAAGGATTGAATGACTGTGACGAGCTTCAAACTCCTGAAGGCTAGGCGTTAGTGACAGACGCAAGAGAATCACTGAATTCCATTCCAACCTGATTGAGAACCGACAGATGATTAGCCGTGCTATGACAGATCACGTTGAACATTTTCACTGAGAGGATGGGACTGTAGCCATTGACAACGGTGATGCCCAACATACAGCTTGCCATGGAAAGGAGTAAGAAGGATTGGATGAAGACAGTAGGAAAGCAGAGAGACGAAAGGGATAGAGCATCTCCATACGCTTATCTGAAATTCTCACCAATGAATTGCATAAGTATCTCTATCTTTATTTTATGCTTTATTCATAAATCATCTATAACCATTTGAATCTGTCTGACTGAGATTTATAAGATGACCATAGCTTGCTTCATACCAACAATCTCTGTGGGATCGACCCTTACTCGTGTAAGGTTTATTACTTGGACGACTCAGTGCACTTGCTGGTTAGTTGTGCGAAGTTGTGATAAAGAGTTGAGATTACAATTGTGCGTACCATGTTGATGGCGCCATTGATGATCATAATTTCGTGCACCATCAATGCACCTGCAAATTTTCAGAGGTGCATGCTATCCATCTTCTCTGATATGGTAGAGAAGTTCCTGGAAGTCTTTATGGATGACTTCTCAGTATTTGGAGACTCATTCAGCTCCTGTCTTGATCATCTAGCACTTGTCCTGAAAAGGTGCCAAGAGACTAACCTGGTCTTAAACTGGGAGAAATGTCACTTTATGGTGACTGAGGAATTGTCCTTGGGCACAAAATTTCAAGCAAGGGAATAGAGGTGGATCAAGCAAAGGTAGAAGTAATTGAAAAATTACCATCACCTGCCAATGTTAAGGCAATCAGAAGCTTTCTGGGGCATACAGGATTCTACAGAAGGTTTATAAAGGATTTTTCAAAAATTGCAAAACTTCTAAGCAACCTGCTAGCTGCTGAAACACCATTTGTGTTTGACACAAAGTGTCTGCAGGCGTTTGAGACCCTGAAAGCCAAGCTGGTCGCAGCACCAGTCATCTCTACACCAGACTGGACATTACCATTTGAACTAATGTGTGATGCCAGTGACCATGCTATTGGTGCAGTGTTGGGACAGAGGCACAACAAGCTTCTGCACGTCATTTATTATGCTAGCCGTGTTCTAAATGACGCACAGAAGAATTACACAACCACAGAAAAAGAGTTACTTGTAGTGGTTTATTCCATTGACAAGTTTAGATCCTATTTAGTAGGATCAAAAGTGATTATGTACACTGACCATGCTGCTCCTAAATACTTACTCACAAAGCAGGATTCAAAACCCAGGCTCATAATATGGGTGTTACTTCTGCAAGAGTTTGATATAGAAATAAGAGACAGAAAAGGGACAGAGAACCAGGTAGCTGATCACTTGTCTCGGATAGAACCAGTAGTTGGGGCGTCCCTCCCCTCTACTGAGATCTCTAAGACCTTTCCAGATTAGCAACTCTTTACCATTCAGGAAGCACCATGGTTTGCAGATATTGCAAACTATAAAGCTGTGAAGTTCATACCCCAGGAGTACAGCAGGGTGCAAAGAAAAAAATTAATTTCAGATGCCAAGTACTACCT
>NC_029777.3:84024149-84024801 GCF_000817695.3 Arachis duranensis
GCAGATGTGTACCTAGAGAGGAAGCACAAAGGATCCTATGGCATTGCCATGGATCACAGTATGGGGGACATTTCGGAAGTGAGCAAACAGCCACTAAGGTTCTCCAATGTGGCTTCTACTGGCCTACTCTCTATAGGGATGCCCGAGAGTTTGTGCGTAACTGTGACAGTTGCCAAAGAGCTGGTAACTTGCCTCATGGTTACGCCATGCCTCAACAAGGGATCTTAGAGATTGAATTGTTTGATGTATGGGTGTTGACTTCATGGGTCCCTTCCCACCATCATACTCAAACACTTATATTCTGGTGGCAGTAGACTATGTATCTAAATGAGTAGAAGCAATTGCCACACCCAATAATGATACCAAGACCGTGCTGAAATTCCTCCAGAAACACATCTTCAGCAGGTTTGGTGTTCCCAGAGTACTAATCAGTGATGGGGGCACTCATTTCTGCAATAAATAGATATACTCTGCTATGGTCCGATATAGAATTAGCCACAAAGTAGCAACTTCGTATCATCCACAGACAAACGGGCAAGCTGAATTCTCTAATATAGAGCTAAAAAGAATCCTGGAACGGACTGTAATTGCCCGTAGAAAGGATTGGGCAAAGAGCTTGGATGATGCTCTGTGGGCATACAGAACAGCATCA
>NC_029777.3:84024997-84027649 GCF_000817695.3 Arachis duranensis
CAGCTAAAGACAATAAAGAAGCGCTTGCTGGGAGGCAACCCAGTCATTAGCAGGTTATTTGTTTTACTTAATAAAAGTTTGTTATGTATTCTTCAAGGTTGATCATCGAAATTGAAGGAATTCACAGAGTTACAGAAGGATTCAATGACAAAAGCAGAGAAAAGGAGCTTGCTGGCAAGAAATGCCAGTAAAGGGCACTCTGGGCGTTAAACGCCAGAATGGATACCATTCTGGGCGTTTAACGCCAGTAAAGGCACCATTTTGGGCGTTAAACGCCAGAATGGGCACCATTCTGGGCGTTTAACGCCAGAATTGCAGCATCCTGGGTGTTCAGCAAAACGCCCAGTGATAAAGGGGTTTCTGGCGTTTAACACCAGCCAGAGTGCCTGGCTGGGCGTTAAACGCCCATAATGGCCAACAATTGGGCGTTAAACGCCAGAATAGATACCATTCTGGGCGTTTAACGCCAGAAAGGCAAGGGAAGGAGATTTTGCTTTCCACTTCAAATTTTTTTCACACTTTCATGTTTTGACCCATAATTTTCTACATAAACATGTTACAAATTTTCATCATTCACCCTCAAATTTCAAAAATCCAACAATTTTCTAAATTATTTCTCAAATCTCTTTCAAATCCTTTCCAAATCTTCTTCAAAAACTCAAGTATTTTCTCAAATTCTTTCCATATCTTCTCAAATCTCTTTCAAAACTTTCGAAATCCCTCCCCCTCCCTTATAAATACACATTCGACCATTCCCCTCTCTTCACCATTCAAATTTGATTCTCCTCCTCTCTCTCCCCTTTCCTTTCTTTTGCTTGAGGGCAAGCAAACCTCTAAGTTTGGTGTGCTTTTCCGTGATCACTAAGCTAAGGCTCATCAAGACCATGGCTCCCAAAGGAAAACAAACCAATTCAAGAGGCAAGAAAGAGAATACTCCAAAGAGTCTTTGGAGTCAAGAGAGGTTCTTAACCAAAGAACATGCAGACCATTACCACAAAATAATGGGTCTAAGGTCAGTGATCCCGGAAGTTAAATTCGATCTGAAAGAAGACAAATATCCGGAGGTCCAAGAGCAAATTTGAAATAGAGGATGGGAAATTCTAGCCAATCCTGAGACAAAGGTTGGAAGAAACATGGTTCAGGAATTCTACTCAAATCTGTGGCTGACAGATAAGCAGAGAATGACTGGAACTGCTTTCCATACCTACAGAACCATGGTCAGATGGAGAACTATTTACTTCCATCTGGACAAAATAAGAGAGGTCTTCAAACTGCCTCAACTACAAGATGATCCTGAATCCTTTAATTGGAGAATGGTGAGAGCAGATAAGGGGTTGGATCAAGTTCTAGAGGACATATGCCTCCCTGGAACTAAGTGGATAACCAATTCAAAAAGTGTCCCAAACTAACTCAAGAGGGCAGATCTCAAACCAGTTGCAAGAGGTTGGCTAGACTTCATTGGGCATTCTATATTGTCCACTAGTAACCATTCTGAGGTCACTGTCAAGAGAGCAGTGATGATTCATTGCATTATGCTGGAAAAAGAAGTGGAGATTCATCATCTGATTCCTTGTGAGATTTACACAATTGCAAACAAGAACTCCACTGAAGCCAAACTGGCTTACCCAAGCTTAATCTCTTTGCTATGTAAAGATGCTGGGATGAGGATGGGAGTAGATGAATTCATCCCAATTGAACATCCAATCACCAAGAAGTTAATGGAAGTACAAATGCAAGATAACTCTATTAAAAGGAGGGCACAGGAATTCCTCCCTGAGCTTCCTGAATTTGACTACTGGGACCACCTAGAAGCATCTGTTGCCAAGCTGCAAGAAGCTATGGAACAAATTAAGGAAGAACAGCAGAATCAAAACTGCATGCTCTGCAAATTGCTGAAGAAACAAGAGAAGCAAGGGCGTGAGCTACAGGAGCTGAAGCGCCAGAAGCTCTCCCTTGAAGGGTCAAACACCCCACAAGTTGAGGGAGCATCTACTTCTCAAAATCAAGGTTGTTGAGTCCTAACTCTGTGATAACCTTTATCATTAGGAATCTATTTTAGAGTCATTTAAATTTCTGTTTTTAATTTTCTATTTTCTATTACTATTGGTCTTATCTTATATTTATTTTTTAGTCTTGTTCTTATTCCATGATTAATAAAATTTAAAGTTCATGTCTTAAAGCTATGAATGTCCTATGAATCCATCACCTCTATTAAATGAAAAATGCTTTAATCACAAAAGAACAAGAAGTACAGGATTTCGAATTCATCTTTGAAACTAGTTGAATTAGTTTGATGTGGTGACAATACTTTTTGTTTTCTGAATGAATGCTTGAACAGTGCATATGTCTTTTGAATTTTTTTAAAGAATGTTAAATTTGTTGGCTCTTGAAAGAACGATGGAAAAGGAGAAATGTTATTAAGGATCTGAAAAATCATCAAATTGATTATTGAAGCAAGAAAAAGCAGTGAATACAAAAAAAAAGAGCAAGCAGAAAAAGCCAATAGCCCTTAAAACCAAAAGGCAAGGATACTAAAAAGGATCCAAGGCTTTGAGCATCAGTGGATAGGAGGGCCTAAAGGAATTAAATCCTGGCCTAAGCGGCTAAACCAAGATGTCCCTAACCATGTGCTTGTGGCGTGAAGGTGTCAAG
>NC_029777.3:84027685-84043568 GCF_000817695.3 Arachis duranensis
AAGAGTGTGCTTAAGAACCCTGGACACCTCTAATTGGGGACTCTAGCAAAGCTGAGTCACAATCTGAAAAGGTTCACCCAGTTATGTGTCTGTGGCATGTATGTATCCGGTGATAATACTAGAAAACAGAGTACTTTGGGCCACGGCCAAGACTCATAAAGTAGCTGTGTTCAAGAATCAACATACTTAACTAGGAGAATCAATAACACTATCTGAATTCTGAGTTCCTATAGATGCCAATCGTTCTAAACTTCAAAGGATAAAGTGAGATGCCAAAACTGTTCAAAGGCAAAAAGCTACTAGTCCCGCTCATCTAATTGGAGCTAAGTTTCATTGATATTTTGGAGTCTATAGTATGTTCTCTTCTTTTTATCCTATTTTATTTTTTGTTGCTTGGGGACAAGCAACAATTTAAGTTTGGTTATATGATGAGCGGATAATTTATACGCTTTTTGGCACTGTTTTTAGTATGTTTTTAGTACATTTTAGTTAGTTTTTATTATATTTTTTTAGTTTTTAATTAAAATTTACTTTTTTGGACTTTTCTATGAGTTTGTGTATTTTTCTGTGATTTCAGGTATTTTCTGGCTGAAATTGAGGGACCTGAGCAAAAATCTGATTCAGAGGCTGAAAAAGGACTGTAGATGCTGTTGGATTCTGACCTCCCTGCACTCAAAGTGGATTTTCTGGAGCTACAGAAACCCAATTGGTGCGCTCTTAATTGCGTTGGAAAGTAGACATTCTGGACTTTTCAGCAATATATAATAGTTCATACTTTGCCCAAGAATTGATGGCCCAAACCGGCGTTCCAAATCAGCTTCAGAATTCCCGGTGTTTAACGCCGGAACTGGCACAAACGTTGGAGTTAAACACCCAAACTGGCACAAAAGCTGGCGTTTAACTCCAAAAAAAGTCTCTACACATGAAAGCTTCAATGCTCAGCCCAAGCACACACCAAGTGGACCCCGGAAGTGGATTTTTACGTCATTTACTCATTCTTGTAAACCCTAGGTCACTAGTTCACTATAAATAGGATTTTTTGCTATTGTATCTTCATCTCATGACACATTACACGTTTCATATTGTATCTTCTATGGCATGAGTCTCTAAACCCCATGGTTGCCAAATACATTGTCTCACATCAGTATCCATATGTAATAATTCCAATATATAAAAATATAGTTTTTGGAAAGCGCCCCTACCTCAAAACGTTAAAACCACATCCCAAACTCGTTAACTAACTCCTTTTCGCTCACCTATGAACACGTGATTGACAACCACTTCCGTTCTACTTTAGACCGAACGAATATCTCTTGGATTCCTTAATCAAAATATTCGTGGTATAAGCTAGAACCCATTGGCGGCCATTCTTGAGAATCCGGAAAGTCTAAACCTTGTCTGTGGTATTCTGAGTAGGATCCGAGGATTGAATGACTGTGACGAGCTTCAAACTCGCGAGTGTTAGGCGTTAGTGATAGATGCAAAAGAATCACTGGATTCTATTCCGACATGATCGAGAACTGACAGATGATTAGCCGTGCGGTGACAGCGTGCGTTGAACATTTTCACTGAGAGGATGGGAGGTAGCCATTGACAACAGTGAAACCCAACATACAGCTTGCCATGGAAGGAGCCTTGCGTGCATGAAGAAGAAGACAGTAGGAAAGTAGAGATTCAAAAGATATAGCATCTCCAAAACCTCAATCTGTTCTCCATTACTGCAAAACAAGTATTTATTTCATGTTCTTTTACTTTTCACAATTTAATCTGAGAATTATTGATATCCTGACTAAGAGTTACAAGATAACCATAGCTTGCATCAAGTCGACAATCTCCGTGGGATCGACCCTTACTCACGTAAGGTATTACTTGGACGACCCAGTGCACTTGCTGGTTAGTTGTGCAGAATTGCAAAAGTGTGATTGTGATTTCGTGCACCAGGGTGTCTAGGGTCAAATCACTCAAATCCCCTTCCAATCATGCTTTCAAGGATTTACTTTTCATCTAACAATCAACAAACAAGGGATGCATGAATGCAATTATCATGAGGACTTCATATGGTTGTGATAGGGTTAGGGTAACGGTAGGATAGATATGGCCAAGTGGACTAATGCAATTGAATTCTTGATTAGTTTAAGTCTCCACATCAACCTATATCAACCAAATCAAAACAAAAATACAATCCTAACATTCCATAATTTCTTGTACACTAACACTCATGTATGATTTTTCTCACAAAAACATCACATATGCAATTCTTTATTCATTTGTTTACTCTTTAGGGTGACTTTTGCGCCCTTTTTATGATGAAGAGTTTTTTTTTTAGAATTACATATGATTTAGTAGTTCCTACATAAATGTTCCCATTTTTCAAAATTTTCTATGAATACCCAACTTAAACATTTTCTTTTACTACCAAAGTTTCCCAAAGAATTCCCCCACACTTAAATGTAACACACTCCTTCAACCTAATCTAATCAAGGATACAATCCAAGGTAATTCATGATTTTCCGCTTAGGGGGGTGATGTGCTAATATCAAGAACAATGGGATAAGTAAAGCTAAAAGGGGTTAACAATGGTAAATGCAAAAGGTAGGCTATATGGGAAAAGTAAGCTTTTAAATAGAGATGTCCTTAATCATGCTCAATGCAATTCAAGACATCAATCATTGGAAATAAAGAATCAAGCAAAACCAAGATTACAATCATAGAAGAGATATAACACACAATGAACAAAATTTGTGGTTAAAAATGTATAACCACTCAATATAGCTCAAAAACTCACAAGGTATTTGTTCCTTACTCTTCTATGTTCCATAAGAAATTCATTCAAGCAAGTTTGAAAAACAGTTTTCCAATCAATTCAATAGAAAGCCCAAAATTGTTGGAAAGTCTTGCTGTTTTTCACCAAAATTATTTCCTATATATGTATGTATGTATGTATGTTGTGATGGATGCAAAATTTTTCAAAATTTCCTAGTTTTTCTCCTAATTTTCAACAAGCAAAAAGTAACATGAACAATTAGGATCAAAATGAGCTAGGCAGAAGCTATTCACATCATCTATTCACAATCCATATCTATACTATGTACCATGCAATATAAAATGTAATATGTATATATATACCAAAATAAAAGTGTAATACTAGATATAACTAGAAGCAACTAATATATATACCAAAATAAAATGTGCATAAGTCAAAGTACTAAAAGTATCCACAAAAAAAACATAATAAAGACTGAAAATAAACTAAATAAGAGTGTTCAAGAGAGAATGTTTACACCCAAAATATCGTAGATCCTCCCCCACACTTAAGTCCTGCACTATCCTCAGTGCTAGAAATAATCAATAGGGGGTCAACCATGAGAAGCTCCACCGTCAGATGGTGGTGGTGGGTGGTGACGGTGATATACGATAATGGCTCGGGATGTCACTGGGGTAGGCTCAACTGTAGGCTCCTCAACTGCCTGGTCAGCTGGCTCTGCTGCCATCTCTACTATTGGTTCGGCTCTATCTGCTGACCCCGCAGCTCTAGGCTCCTCAACTGTGGGCTCCGCCGGTCTCTGCTCAGGGAGATAAACTTCCTGGCCAACTTCAGCTACTGGCTTCTCAGATGCAGGCTCCTCGGTCTCAGCCTCAAGCTTTGGTGTATCTGGAGGAGGTGGCCCAGGGTCTCTACCCTCAAACTTCGTCACTATCCACTGGAAGCGGCGAGCGTTACGACGCTCAATGCGATGCAGGGTCTCTAAGATCTCCCGACCCAGCTCATAGGGTGTCTGGAGTTGGGGTATAGGCACAGAAGGTGCTGGAGGTACTGATGGCTCTGCTGATGATGATGATGGCTCAGCAGTCTTTCTCTTCTTCTGTGGTGGTCCATCATAGTCGCCGTATAGCAAAAACGGCTGCTTACTGATTAGGACGGACATCCGGTCTGTCAGTCGTCTCTCCATCCCAGACATAGTAGCCAATCTGGTGATCAAAGATGGGAAGAAAATGTTGTACTTATGTTGTTGTGTTACATTCCACATCAAATATCTGATAAGGGGAAGAACAGAGATCCTCTTCCCTTCCAGAATGACCCAAAGCAAAATTACCACACGGACCCTGATGTGCGTGGCATGCGTGCTCGGAAGGATATAGTCGGCGATGATCTGCTGCCAGATCCTCACCTCTGGGTTAAGATCAGTGCACGCGATGCTCTGAGGGACCCTATTTTCTCCCCTGTTGTACTCCCATCTGGCCTCAGGAGTGCCAATCTTCCTCAGAAAGACATCCAATGACAGCATGCCCGATAACAAATCTTTCACTATCTGAGTGTAGGCGTCACGAGTCGGAAGAATATGTGAAATACCTAAGAGGGCCTCTAAAGCAGTATCAGAGGTGTCCAGAGTGACACCTCTGAGAAAAATAGTTGGGGCATCCCTCTTTAGGAGATTTGCGTAAAATTCTTTGATCTGATGTTCATTAACTTTCACTGGATCGAATTTTACGAATTCTCAATGATAAAAATTTAATCTATCCAAAACTTGGTCTGCATATTTCTCTGGCAAGTTTAGCTTTCGCCCATAGTGAAAGGCTTTGTTTTCTATTTTTTTTTGTATTGTTCTTAGGCTTCAGCATTTATGAATATTTCTAGTTGGGTGCTCGGAGGTACGGGAGGAGGACGAGCCAAAGGATTGGCTTTCTCCTTCCCTTTACGAGCCATCCTGAAAAAGACAAAAAAAATAGAGTATAACTCAGGAGAAACAGATAAAAGTCACAGGAAGAAGAAGGGTATAATCAAGCAATTCAAGTAAGAGCCAATAAGGTAAACAAACGCTCAACTTATGGGAAAACATGTATAAGGCAATCAATTGTTCAAAGGAAATGTGTTTTCCCAAGATCAACAACCTAAGTAGCAAATGAATGAGTGAACAAACAATGAAAGCATGTATATGTCTTAGGTGCATTATGCAAGTGAATTGACTTGGAAGAAATTGATTATTGCCCTATTGCATTTGAATCTAAAGTGTTATAAAAAATTATGCACACAAGGCAATAATCAACTTTGGCAATTTAAAGTATCTGCTTATTTATTGAATAAAGTAGTAAAATGGTCACATACCCAATCCTTGTTCCCAAAAGCAATGTCAATTGAAATCAGGTTTCATTGCTCAGAAAGATTTACAAGGGACAAGTAATTGTACATGTTCATTTTTGTTCAAGAACACATGAGTAAGCAGTTAGTCAATACACCAAACAAACAGTATATGTACTGCTGAAAAAGGCACCAAACAGATCTGGGGATGTATAAGTTTCAAGCTAATTTGGTGTTAAAACAAAAAGGCATGGCAGTCAGCACATAATGCAGTAAATCAGCATGATATGCACTTAAAAAGTACCAAATAGAATGATCAAAGGTGTAAATTTCAATCCAATTTGTTGTCAAGAACAAAATCAACAATGAAGTGCATAGTTGGCAGGCTAATTATTAAAGGATGATATGCACAGCAAACATTGACATCAAATAAGATAATCACAAAGGTAAAGTCAAGTTCAGTTTGATGTTTTAGCAAGAATGCAGAGTGCATTGACCAAGTCAAGTTCAGGCAGTATCCATATTTAGCAGAAAGTTGCACAAGTATGAAGTAACAATGCTAAATGGAAGAAAATGCAAAACGTATGTTGATCAGACACAGAAGTTGATTCAAAAATCCCATTCAAGCATTTCAACAAGCATAATATATGCAAAAAAAATTAGCAGCAGCAATCACAGTCCAATATACATGGCAGCAGTCACCGTTCAGTTAAGTACAGCATTCAGTGTACAAGAAAAAGCAGCATTCAATAACTCAGAAAATTCAACAATAATCAGCTAACATCATATATCCAACTCAGGAAATGGAAGTCATCTAGCCTATAACAACCTAGTGACTAGAACAAAATTAAAAAGCAGAAATAAAAAGAAGCGGTAAAATGAAGCAGAAAAGAAATGAAACAACGCAGGGAACAGGACAGGAAATGAAACCTGTAATGCAGAGGGTGAAGGGATAAAGGAAGGTGAGGGCGAGGCGAAGAGGGGCGCAGCGGCACAGGGATATGCCGCTGCTGGTGGCTGCTCGCCGGAACAGGGAGATGCGGCTAGGGCTTGTGCAGAGACTGTGAAGAGAAGAAGGGTGAAATGTAGAAGAGAGGGAAGAAGGAAAAAGGAAGAGAGAGAGGGGGTCGACGGCAGCAATGTGGTCGCCGACGGTGGTCGCGGAGGTGGTTGAAAGTTGGGGTGGTGCTGGTGGGTTCCAGAGAAGAAGAGAAAAGAAAAGGGTTGGAGGGGTTAGGAAATTGAAGGCGACACTCCCCCTTTTCGAATTAACGTTCGAAATGGGACCTGTGCGGACGCACAAGGTCGTGTGCGGACGCACAAAAGGGAGAGATGGGGGTTATGCGCGCGAACAAGGTCGTGCGGACGCTGCGAGCAGAAGGTGTAACGCGGCCTGTGCGGGCGCACAAATAGGTATGCGTTCGCACAGAAGAGGAAAGGGGGCTGGGTTCACACGCACAGGCCGTGCGTGCGCTGCGGCCAGGGGGATTATCTAAGGCTGTGCATGCGCTCAGTGCTATGCGTACACACAAGTTTTTTTTTTTTTGGAAGAGGGGACGTGTCCGGCTGCACACATGATGTGCGGACGCACAGAAGGAAATGAGTGTTCCCATGCACAAACTGTGCGCGTGCTGGGAACAGAGGGGTGTTTAAAGGTGTGCGTGTGCACGTTGCTATGCGTACGCACGGGAACTGGAAAACAGGAAATCTGTGCAGACGCACAAGGCTGTGCGCATGCACAGGCTTCTGTTCCTGCAACAAAAATATTTCCTCCAAGGCATCAAACGTGGTATCCAAAATAGGTTTTCAAGTCCCAAAACATCACGAAACTCCCAAAAACACATTATTTCACTAAAATTACTTAACAAACATCAAAATAAAGCTAACCAACCAAGCAATATAGCCAATTATTCATGAGACAAAAGGTTAAAAAGAGAAAGTTAGAAGGATATTACCATGGTGGGGTGTCTCCCACCTAGCACTTTGGTTTATAGTCCTAAGTTGGACTTGGTGAGGAGATCCTTGTTAGGGCGGCTTATGCTTCCACTCCTCCTTGAATCCCCAACCAAGTTTGCTATTGGTTTGACCTCCAGGGTCCCAATTAGATTGCATCAAACTCATGAGAGATTTTAATCCAGCAATTAGGATCCCACTTCGTTGATTCTTGAAATTTATGCTCGAATCCCATACTCTAGTCTTTTGTTCATCCTCTTCTTGATCTTCACTCTTGCACTTGGATTAACAATGTCTCAAATCACCATTAGAACACTTGTGCATCCCCGAAATCTATTAAAGTGACTCTTACACCATAGTTGAACTCTAAATGTTGGGTTGGCTCCTTGGATGAACTTACCATTTCTTGGCCAATCAACACTCTTTTCTTCACCATCCACTACTCCAAGAAAGGCTCGAAGTTGACCATCCGTTTCTAAGATGACATATTGATGTGGGGCCAGAAAGCATGTTGAAGAACTCTTCACCCACTCAATTCTATTTTGTACGAATACTTTCACTTCTTGGTAGCTAAAATCCTCCTTAACCTCTTTTGAATCTTCTTCATCATCACTCACGTAAAAAATTTGAGGTTGTGTGAAGTCCACATCAACATCTACTTCCAAATTTAATAATGCAGGTTCATGAAGGTCATAGAAGGAATTACCCAAGTTGGATAAAAAATCTTGAATGATGAAATCCTCTTAATCAATTCCTACCAACTCTTCATTTATCTCCTTTTGCATTTCATATTGTAACTTGACATCTTCTTCTTGATTTTGCAATTCTTCTTTTACTCCACATTTTTCACTTGGTTTCACACATTCATCCACTAGAATTTCTTGCTTGTGGCATGAACGCAATGAAGCTGAATGATCCAAAGCTTTTGCTAAGGTAGACATGACTTGCTCTTGCTTCTTCTGGAACTCTTGTTGTTCTTAAATGAGCATGAAAAGTACTTCTTGTGTGGCTTGATCCATATATGAAGATGAAGATTGAGGCGATAAAGGTTGACAATCAAACTCATGAGGGTAAGGGTTTTGGTTTTGTATATAGTGAGGTGACGATGTGTAAGATTGGTGACTATAAAGGTAAGTGTTTAGGTTCCATTGGGGTGCATTGTGGTGATGGTGTGAATAAGTCATCAAAAAAATAGAAACAAAAACTTACTAACAAAAGCAAACAAATAACCAAAAAGTGATATTTACACTATTAACATATTTACATCAACCAAAAGATATACACCAATTGTATTCCCCGGCAACGGCGCCAGAAACTTAGTACGAGCAGAACCGTCGGTTGAGAATTCCTTCTCGGTAAAGGAGAGATAACCTCGTTGCAAGTATAGCTCTCAACCAAAAAGTAATGCTCGATTAAAGTTTACAATTTCTATTTAAACCGAAAGTATTTAAACATCGGGTCGTTCTCCCTAGGATACAATTGAAGTATTACTTCATTGGTTGTTAAAGCAAAAGGGGGTTTTCAAGTAAGAAATGAAAGATTAAAAGAACTTAAGAAATAAAAGAACAAAGAGATAATCAAAATTGTAATTAAAGCAAGTAGTAAAAAGAAGCAAGATCAAAACTAGTGAAAATGCCATAAATGCATAAAGAGCCTTGACTTGGGAATGAGGATCCAAGGAATCCTATCATTGCCATAACCACAATTATGGTAATTATCATGAGTCAATCTCTCCTAGTCAACCTCAACCATCGAGGAGTAAGTCAAGCAAGCATAATTGACCTTAATCCATAAGTCCTAACCAACTTACCAAACTAGTTGATAAAAGGCTAGCGTCAATGGAAACAAGAGTCAACTAACTACCAAGAATTAACACTAAATGTCGGACATTATAACTCTAGTATCCTAAAAACTCAAACCACAAGCCAAGGTGTGAAAATCTACTCAAAATCTAAAGTTGACATTTTCACAAACACCTTGTGTGCATAAAACCAAAACATGAGAAATTGCAAGGAAAATTAGAAAACTATAACCAATTAATCACAAAATCAACAATAATCAAGTAATCAAGCATAAAGGAAGCATAAAACATTAAATTCATCAATCAAAACTTCAAGAACTCAAAATTGGAAATATAAACAAAGCACTTGAACCAAGAGTAAATGAAAATAAAGACAATGTCATTGAAGAGGAAATTAAGAGTACTTACAAAAGAGTAGATCAACATCCAAAATTAAAGCTTGCTGTAAAATGCTACATGGAAACTACATAAACCCTAGGAGAGCAATCTACTCTACACTACTCCTACTCCTAATACTATGAAATTAAACTATCTAAGTGAGCCCCCTTGATAAGTGTTGAATTCTCCTTTATATAGCACTCCAAAACAGTATTTCATCCTTCGAAAAATGAGCCAAGGACCTCCAAATTCGCGCAGCACGTGTTTCATTAATGCAACCACATGCAAGGGCCTGTGTGGATGCACAGACGTGTGCATCCGCACACTCAGCTGAAAGTTAACATGTGCATACACACAGGTGCTTGTGCACACACACACATAGAAATACTCGCTTGTGCGCATGCACGCAGTGTTGTGCACGTGCACACTTCGCTGCGTGTGCTTTTCTTTGTTTTCTTCATATTTTCTCTCTTGTACATGCTTCTTTCCACTTTTAGCCATCCATTCTTGCCTCCAAGGCCTGAAATCACTCAATAAACCTGTCATGGCATCAAATGGGATAAAAGTGGAATTAAAATCCTCAGTTCAAGCACAAAATTGCATGTTTTCACATTTAGGATCAAATTAGGGACAAAACACAAATGTATGCTATTTTAGTGCTTAAGTGTGAATTCATGTGCTAGAATCCATCCAAATCAAGTCAAAATATATCGGAAAATATGGACTCATCATGCAGCTGCCAAAAGATTCGACGATAACTTCCAATTTTCAGCACCTGGTTAGTGAAGGTTCTCTTGCTGGATCTGGGTACTCCTTGGCTTATCTGCTGTTGTAGGATTGGTCTTGTATGTTGTGCATCATAACCAAAATGAAGAAGAGGACAAATATCTTTCTGGAAAAATATTACTATGCATATTCTCTGTTTAATAATTTGTTTGTTATGTTTTGTTGATGAGTTTTTTAATTTTTAGAGTTTGATTATGACGAGGTTTGTGGTTGGTGCTTACTTTCATTGTTAACTTGGTGGGTATTGTGTTATTGTTTCTTCATTTTGCATTCTAACTTCTGATAATTGAACTCATGATATTTTTCTCATTTCCAATAAATTGTGCTTTGAAATAGGTAGTATTGATAAAAGAAAAATTATTGGTACTTATCGAAATTTTTGGAGCAATTAGAAAGTTTGTTGTATGAAATGGTCCAATTCATAAATATTTTACATGGGACCGGATTTATCGGTTCAACCAGTGATTTATCGGTTAAACCAGTAAACCAGTGGACCAATAGCTTGACCGGTTTGATCACCGGTTTGGTTCTTACAACTATGTTCGAAAAGGTCGAATAGTTAAAAACAGAATTTTAGTATAAAACAAGGCATTGTGCGTATGCATGGTACTGTGCATACACACACACCAGACAACTTTTCTACCTTGTGCGTATGCATCATAGTGTGCGTACGCACAACTTGTAGAATCCCCAGGATGCGCGTACTCACACTCCTTCGTGCGTACGCTCGAGTCTCCACTTTGCTCTAGTCCCTGCATCCGCACGATAGCGTGCATACGCACGCATACCAGATTCCTAGTTTTCAACACTTTCTGTAGAATCCTGTTTTTAGGCCCAAACATCGAACGTGCATAACTTTTTCGTTTAAAATAATTTTTAGTCCGTTCTTCGAACGTCATAAACTTCAGGAACCCAATTATTTTTCAAAATAAGTTTAACAAGATTTGGGATTTCAGAAGCCAAGTTATCGCCTGCCGTTGGTCCAAAAATTAATTTTTTCTAAAAATACCAAACCTCCACTTTTCCAAAATTCTCAATTTAAAACCAATTGTTTCATAACCAAAACGGCCCCAAAAAGTTTCTAAATCATGTTCACATAATTTCCAATCATTCTACAGTATAACAATATATAAATTCATCAATTTCTTACCATAATTCCCATTAAACTCAACAATTTCACTAAATACTAATCAATTCAACATCATACTCATCTCATACCTACATATATACAATAATTACATCAAGTCCAACCATTTCACTATCAAATTCATTACATACATACATACATACATATACCTTATTTTCATCAAAGCCAACCATTCGAACATTCAAGCCTATCATAAGGCAACTAGCCTAAGTTTTCACGCAACATTATATATTAATTACGAGAAACCAAAACCATACCTTGAACGATTTCTCCCTAAGCCTGAAATACCTCAAAACCTCTCCTCTACAAGCTCAAAGTCACCAATTATCAAATCAACATGCTCAACCCTTAGAATTTCGTTCCGAACGACAAATTGGACTCCAAATCAAATATAAACACAATCTAATTCACACAATATCACTACAATTAACAGAGGATTTACTAATTCAAGGATTCACAAATGTTTAATAGTTTTTTTTACCTTACCCACGGATCAATTGGAAAAAATCCAACAATTTTTTCAAGCTAGTTCAATCCGAAAACATCAAAACACTAAAAATTTTCAATACCCATAAACCAAAATTTTGAAATTGAAGGAGGGAAATACTGGGTGAGAAAATGAAATTCTCTTACCACTTTGTTTGAATGGATTTGAAGAGCTCAATGCGGTGGTTGTGTGGCCGCAAACAGTGTGGCAATTGGAGCTCCGAATCAGAAGTCAGAAGAATTTGAAAGTGGTGGTGATTTGGGGTTAGGGTTCTCCCTTCAGTCTCTCTTCATTCAATGTGATTCCATTTCTTGAAGGGAAGAAGGCTGAATGTTAACTTTTATATCTTGGGCCTTGGGTCCGGTTTGGGCCCAGTCCAACCAGTTTGGTTCGTTGACCTGGTTTTGGGTCAAATCTTTAAAATTAATGTCAAAATTTGTATTTTAAATATTTCTACACCTCTAGATTATAAAATTTTAATTTCCTAATTTCTTTGAATAATAACTAATTTATTAGATATTTATTTATTGATTTCTTGGGGTTTACATCCTACCCACCTAATTAGGAATTTTGTCCCCAAAATTCAGATTCAGTTACCTGAAAATAGGTGCGGGTAGTCCTTTCTCATTTCTGATTCAAGCTCCTATGTGTGTTCTTCAATTCCAACTCGACTCCACGCAACTTTTATCATGAGACTTCCTTCTCGCGCAGTCGCTTAACACTGGTATCGTCAATTCAGACCAGAGTCACTTGAAGCGTCAAATCCTCCATCAATTGAACTGATTCACGTTCTAAGATATGGCTGGCATCAGAAAAGTACTTTCAAGGCTATGAAATGTGAAATACGCCGTGCAGTTTTGAAAGATGTGATGGTAGAGCTATCCGATATGCCACCGGCCCAATTCTCTTAAGAATCTGAAACGGACCGATATAACAAGGATTCGGTTTCTTTGTCTTGATCGCTCTACCGACTCCTGTTGTTGGAGTAACCCTAAAGAATACATGATCACATTCGTCAAATTCTAATGGTTTCTGTCTCTGATCGGCGTAACTTTTCTACCACACAAAGCTTTACGCTTAAGTCGTAAATCAGAGGTGGCAAGGTATTACGACCTTTAAAAACAAAATACGTATATAAGTATAATTGAAAGAAATTCTAACTAGGAGCCTTGAAGGAGAAGTTAAACAAAAGCATATATATATAAAGAACAAAATTCCAAAAGATACAGATATCCAAGCTTCAGACTCGACCTACGAAACTAAGGCCGGCCAGAGTATACATATACATACATATAACCCAAAATGTATTTACCAAAATACAGAATATAAACCCTATTTCACCAAGTCAACATCTAAGAGGGACAAAATACAAAATATACAGGGAAGAAAATATAGGTACATATATACATAGTCTAAACACAAAATATCACAGCCCAAAAACCAAATCTTCACTTTCTCAGAGAATGTCCAGACTCTCAGTGAAGTGCCTCTCAACCTGCATCTGAGAAACAATAATATATGTATGGAATGAGAACTGGGGGTTCTCAACGTGGTAATGGTGCCAACATAGATAATATGTAAGGTCCCGAAAAATCTAGAGGCATTCCTATAACTCTGACAATCAGATTAAACTTAAAGATTATACTAAACCAGAAATTCGGTAATCTATCTATAGGAATCTAGTTCTAATCTAACTCTGTCTCTTCTGCTTCCTTCAAACCTCCTAACCTTTGGGTTTCTGCCTCTTCTGCTTCCTTCAAACCTCCTAACCTCTGGGTGGAACAACCCTCATCAAACCTCCATCAAAAGAGAGTCTCTCAGAAATACATACACATACAAATTAAACAAAGAAAACAAAGATAGAGTACAGGTAGTCAGGTACAATAAGTACACAAGTAGCGGATAAACATGGCTTAGTAGTTAGGCAAACCAAACAATGCACACTAAGCAAAACATACAAATACATATAATGTATGCATGTCTTATGGCTGATGAGTCTCATCTATCGGTTATATAGCCAACCCGACAAGTCCTGGTAGCTAACCTTGGACAAAGGGTCAACAGAGTATCGAGTCTCAACCTGGAGCAAGTGGTGACAAGCCACTGCTTTTACTTAGGGAAACTCGTGTCTTAGATAATTTTAAATACATAAGTCATGTGAATATTCAATCATATTTCATCAATGTTGACATCATTCTCAATTATGTCTCATTCATCATTCTCAAAACCTCATTAGGTCAATTATACACTTCTTAAATCTTCTTCGATACCAAAACTAGCTCCATCAACCCACTTACTCATATTCTATAGCCTTAAACCTAGCCTTCGGATCTTAAACAGAGTTTTTAGAGGTTTGAAAAAACTAGAGGAATGGTTAATAGTTCAAAAATTGTGAATTTTCAACAAAACAGTGGTTTCGGAGGGTCACAAGCTTGTCGGAAAGGTCGAACAGTTAAAAACAAAGTTTTAGTATAAAACAGGGAATTGTTCATACACATGGTACTGTGCATACGCACACACCAGACGAAATTTTCCTCGCGTGCATACGTATGCACTAGAGAACTTTCCCAGCTTGTGCATATGCATCATAGTGTGCATACGCACAACTTGCAAAATTCACAGGGTGTGTGTACGCACGAGTCTCCACTTTGCTCTGGTCCTTGCGTGCGTACGCACGCATACCAGATTTTTTGGTTTTTAAGACTTTCTACAGAATCCTGTTTTTAGAGCCAAACTTCGAATGCGCATAACTGTTTTGTAAACCACACAATTCATAAACCACATGATTCACTAATTTATTTAAGAAAAGAGTTAAGCACATTCACTGATTTATAAACCACACAAATCATAAGAATCTCTCCTAGGATTTTATGTCATTTATCAAATCTAGTTTCAAAAGTTAAGAGTTGTGAGAATTGGTTTTCAAGCTTAATTCAATTAATCAACTTTCCCAAGAAGGTAAGAGAATTCAAGTCGGAGAAGAATTGTTTTCCAACACATTCAAATCCTTTAAGATGAAGAAATAAAATATATTATTGAAAGGATATGAATGCATAAATCAAAGGTAGAAAAATCTAGTATATTAATCCATGGAATCAACAGAGCTCATAACCTTAACCAAGAAGAATTAGTCGCTCATGTTTTTCCAAGAATCCTAAATTATGAAAAGTAAATTGCCAGCCGAGAGAGAAGAAGAACCATTTTCAGTGTATCTCACTTATCCTTAAATACTAACACTAATGAAATTCAAATTCAAAACTTAAACAGAATCAAATCTAACTAATTAATGATTACCTCCAGCAAAACTTTCAATTTTTTCCTCTTGCAAATCCTCAATCAATGCTATGATTAGTGGACTTGAGTTGAGCCTTGAAGTGACCAACTGAATGATGAAGAATTCGGAGATTTAGTGGCTTGAATTGAAATCCTGAAAGATGCTCAAAATCCCATGTCCCACGTGAGATCTCAGCGTGCAAAGCATGCAACCTGAAGCCCAACCTTCATCCATTTTGCTCTTTGTTTGCTCCACGTACCATGTGAAGAAGCCCACGTACAACATGGCCTTGAATTTTTCTAATTGTAGTCTTTGTTTTGGTTCTGCCGTGGCAAGTGAAAAATCTCACATCCCACGCAAAAATGCAGTCGTGCATACGCATGCATCATGCATGCGTACGCATGATTGCTCAAATTCTTCTTGTTGTGCATATGTACGGGTCATGCGTACGCAGTACGCACGATAGTCATGTCTTACGTGAAAGCCTTCACGTCCCATGCCTAGTCTTCTACACACCACGTTGGAATGGGGGTCATGCGTACATATGGGTCATACATACGCATGACAAACCCCAATTTGACGGTTTATCTTGTATTGATTTTAGGGGATTTTATAACCTTTTACCCACATTTATTCAATGAAATAGCATGGTTTTGTATATTCTCCTTTAATTGTGCTTAAGAGTGAAAACATGCTTTTTAGGCCTTAAAATAGCTAAATCTAATTCACTTTGATTCCATTAGATGCCTTGATATGTTTGTTAAGTGATTTAAGGTTTAGGAGGCAAAGATTGGATCAAGGGAATGAAGAAAGAAGCATGAAAAGTTGGAGAACTCATGAAGAAATGAAAGAACCGGAAAGCTGTCAAGCCGACCTCTTCGCACTTAAACGACCATAACTTGAGCTACAGAGGTCCAAATGATGCGGTTCCAGTTAGGTTGGAAAGCTAACATCCGGGGCTTCGAAACGATATAAGATTT
>NC_029777.3:84043967-84044306 GCF_000817695.3 Arachis duranensis
CTAATTGGTTTGGAGTGCACTAAAGCTAGTCTTTCCTTGGGAGTTGGCTAGGACTTGTGGCTCAAGTCAATTCATCCACTTGACTTTCCTTTATTTAGTAAGGGTTAACTAAGTGGTAGCAATGAACAATTCTCATCACAATTGAGGAGGATAACTAGGATAGGACTTCTAATTTTCATACCTTGTCAAGAGCCTTTTATAGTCGTTAGTTTACTTTCTTGCATTTATCTTTCATGCCTCTTATCAAAACCCCAAAAATAACTCAACCAATAACAAAACACTTCATTACAATTCCTAGGGAGAACGACCCGAGGTTTGAATACTTCGGTTTATAAATTT
>NC_029777.3:84044322-84046561 GCF_000817695.3 Arachis duranensis
AATACTTCGGTTTATAAATTTTAGGGGTTTGTACTAGTGACAAACAACTTTTTGTAAGAAAGATTATTGCTTGGTTTAGAAACTATACTTCGACGAGATTTTATTTGAGAAATTCTAAACCGTCAAAAATTCAATCATCAAAAAATGGCGCCGTTGCCGGGGAATTACAATGGTGTTGTGTTATTGGTTATTGTATATATGTGAATATTGTGAATATGTTTGCTTTTTGCTTCTTTGTTAATTTTTAGTTTGTTCTCTTTAATTGTTCCTATTTTTTGTTTTTTTTTGCCCTCTCTTGCTATCATGAATTCCCATTATGGCTATGAGTGTGATTACGATTATGTTGTAGGTGATGAGGACTATAATGAAGATGTGTATCAAGGATGGGATAACCAAAGGTGGGAGGAGCCATATGCTTATGATCAATCTTCATGGCAACAACCTCCACCAATGCACTATGAAGAAGAGCCATTCTATGATGCATGTCAATCTAATGGCTATGGTGAATCACCTTGTGACTTTCAAGAACCACCACCATATGCCTATGAACCATATCCTCAACATAACTCCCAACCATACTCACAAGCCCCTTCTTACTAACCACCTTCATATGACCCTAATCCATACCCATCCTACCAACAACCATATGAGCCATATGAACCACATATAGAGCCACCACCATTCCAACATCAATATTTTCAAGAGCCACCTCCTTCACATTATTACCAAGATGAACCACCTCCAATAAATGAAAATTTTCAACCATAAGGTGAATACTACTTTCCACCACAACCTCCCATGGAAGAATACTCATATTCATTGAACCAAGAGCCGTATGATCCTAATCATGATATCCAAGTGGAACAAGAGTCAAGGGATCATCTCAAGGAAGCATTGGATCAATTTCAAGCAACCATGGAGTGTGTTGTGCAACAAGTGGAAAGAATGGAAAACATTGAACCACCACAACTCTACCAAGAAGAACCACCTTCCTATTATAAACCCTTTCCTCAAAATGAGGAACCCTTCCACCCACCCCAATCTCTAATGGATGAAACCCTTGGTGTTCTTGTTCAAGGGCAAGAAGAGATGACAAGGGATGTGCAAAATTTCATGGCCGCCTTGGATGCGGTAACAAATCAATTAGCCTCCCAATGCTTAAACACCCAAGGAACTCCCATGGCTACATGTGGAGAATCAAATGAAGAACATAGCATGAAGGAGAGATTGGAAACTCCGATGGGAAATGAAGGAAGTTGCTTTGTATTGGAACAATTGGAGGAAGCTTTAATTGTTGAAGACAAGGAAGAAGTGGTAGAAGACTTAGGAGATGCAGAGCTTCCATGGGAACATAGAGTTGAAGAAAATCCCTCCAAGATGATTGAAATTGATGCTAGGGAGGAAAGTGCACACCTTCCAAGGCATACTCCATATGAAGACTTGTAACACCCTACCATACAGAGTCTTATGCTTAAGTCATAATTCAGAGATGGCAAGGTATTACGACCTCTAAAATAAAAATTTAGTACGTATAGTAGTATGAATGATTGATTATAACTAGGAGCCTTTTGTAGAAAAAGGGGTAAACAAAAAAAAACGTAACTCAAAAGCGCAACACTCCGATCGATAACGTAACGAACAAGGATAAACCAACGTGAGATTACATATATACAAAGGAGTGTCAAAAACAGGAATATCAAGACTCAAGATCCGGCTGCAAAGATAACCGGTCCGAGCATAACATTATATACATATGATATAATAAGGAAAACCCCAAAGGAAACCCAAAGGGACACAAATACATAAAACCTATTCTCCAAAAATCTCCCATAAGAGGAGTCATCACAGTTTGTATTATGTAATGGAGATAAAAATATCTAAGCAAAACATATAAACCAAAACAGAGTCCCGAGAACAAAGGATCTTCGCTAATCCAGAAGTCTCCAGTATGCCTCAGCAAGAAACCTCACGTCCTGCATCTAAAAACCACAAAATCCGCATGGGTAAGAACCAGAGGTTCCTAGCATGGTAACAGCTTCCACAGATATAATACATAATAATAGAGGAAAGCCGTCCACATATATAATACATAATAATGGAGGAAAGCCAAAGGCAATCCTAGAACTTCCTTCAGATAATATCAAAGCTTATAAACGAGCTAAACCATAAAGGGCATCTGACTAAAGATACTTCAGTCTAACTAATACTTCCCTTTCCAATTCCTTCAAACCTCCCAACC
>NC_029777.3:84052209-84052739 GCF_000817695.3 Arachis duranensis
TAAGGAGCACTTGAGATTGGTCCCGCCCCGGGCACCAATTCAATAGCAAACTCAACCTCTCGGTTAGGTGGAAACACATCAATATCATCAGGAAACGCTTCCGGAAACTCACACACAACCGGAATCTGTTCCAACCTTTGATCATCACCCGAAACGCCCGCGGTTAACAACAGGATACCCTGACATTCGATTCCGGAACAGTTCACCATCATCGAATTCAAGTAATAATTATTCACCACGACCGGCCCTTCAGTATCCTCCGGCATAAAGTACACCGACTTTGTAGAACAATCTAGCAAAACATGGTTCTTAGATAACCAGTCCAATCCCAAGATAAGATCAAGACCGATCATCGGCAAGCAGATTAAATTATGAACAAAATCACGCTGCTTGAACCTAAAGGTGACTTCCGGGCATCCTAGCCTAGTTACCATGGCTTCATGGGTAGAATTGTACACTCTTAGATCATACCCTAAAGTTACAATCTTCAATCCTAACTCATGGGCTTTCTCAAATGCAATGAATGAATG
>NC_029777.3:84052845-84053688 GCF_000817695.3 Arachis duranensis
GGATCCCTCAGCTCCTACAGCTGAAGTGGTGAACACCCGACCAGTCTGTTGTGCCTTCCCAGCACCTTGTTTCTGCTTCTCGGGACAATTTACGGCTTTATGCCCCGCCTTTCCACAAGTGTAGCACAAACCCCATCCGGCCTTGCATGGCGCTCCCGGATGGTGACTCCCACATCTAGTACAAGCTTGATCATTTTAAGGCTGCTTCCCAAACCTCTTCCCTTGGAAATTGTTGTTGTTGTTGGGCCTCCTAAAAGAGCTTCCTCTCTTGAAAGACGGACCTCTAGGTGCAAAGCTCTTCCCTCGGTTCTGTGGGAATGATCCCTTTTGACTCCCTTTCTCAGCGGTTGCCCTCTTCACACACTCTTCAGCAACCCTACACTTGTTTACCAGCTCGGAGAAGGTTCTAATCTCCATTGGTCCCACTGAACTGAAAATATCACTCCGGAGTCCTCCTTCATACTTAACACACTTCCATTCCTCATATTCCACCGGAGTCCCTTGGCACATACGAGAGAACCTAAACAGCTCCTCAAACTTGTCAGTATACTCTGATATGGACATAGTATCCTGCTTCAACTGTAACAATTCAAGTTCCTTGGCCGTCCTAGCAGAAGTCGGAAAGTACTTCTTATAGAACTCCTCTTGGAAGACATTCCAGGTGATATAGTCATCACCCTGCTGCAGAAAATGTCGGATACCTTGCCACCAATGCGACGCTTCACCGACAAACATATAGGTAGCAAACTCGACACGCTGTCCTTCAGGCACCACTTGCGCTTGCAGCGCTCGCTCTATAGCCTGAAACCACGTATCAGCCTCAGTCGGACTAGTAGTTCCCTT
>NC_029777.3:84058152-84059272 GCF_000817695.3 Arachis duranensis
TAAGGTGTTTTGGTAGCTGTTTGGAGGTTTGGAATGCTTGGATTGGTGCAAAAACATAGAAAATTTTTGAAAACAGAGCACTACCCACGCGTACGCGCACTGCGTGCGTACGCGTGCATCAAGCGTTTTGGACCATCCACGCGAGCGCGCCATGCACGCGTACGCGTGGATTGAGAAGTTCTACCTTCCATACCTTGACCCGAGAGTTAGGCCTGCACTGTGCGGAAATTGGGCCTGAGGCACAAACCTATTTGCGCGCTCGCGCACATGACGCGTACGCACCACTCTCGAAATAAGCCATCGACGCGCGCGCGTCATGCGCGCGTGCGCGTGGATGCCCTTTCTTCCATCCATTTCTTTTCTTCTCCTCTTTCCATTTCCTTTCCTTCTCCCTTCTTCTTCCCTCCTCCAATCCCTTATCCAACACTTCCAAACACCATGGATAACCATTTATTTTCGTTAGTTAATTAGTTAGTTAGTTAGTTTGTTAGATAGCTTTAGTTTAGTTTTCATTTTATTTTCTCCATTTTCATTACAAGTGTTGGATTATTGACTTTGTTTACTACACCTTGTTGCCTCTTATTGCCTAAATGCTATTTTAGCATGAATGTTTTTAGATAATCTTTGTTGGATTCTATGATTGAGGTTATATTTAACTTGGTTTTGAATTTTTCATGCTTACCTTTTAAGAATACCAAGTGATGAGAATTGCCTTCGAACTTGTAACTCTTTTTGAATTGCATGATTTGGCCACCATGTGATTTGAGCCTTATTTTGTGATTAGGCAACCTCTTGATGATAGATGATGTTGTGCATTTACCTTAATGCATTGTGTTTCATGATCATATGCATCCATATGTGTTTGACTTGAATGCTTTCATGCTTCTTTAATGCTTGTTTTACCTTACAAGTTTACTTAAAGCATCTTAAGCACACTAGGACAAGTGAAGTGCATGCTTCTTTTGTGACATCGCCCTTTTATGCTAATGTGTGTTCTAAAAGGCGCCTAATTTAGAATTCACACACTTATTTGTCATTAATGTCACAATAATTCACTCACTCATTTCTAGTGATTTACCTCATTCCAATAATGTATGCTTCCTTGCTTTTATATCTTCTC
>NC_029777.3:84062813-84063281 GCF_000817695.3 Arachis duranensis
CATCTCCCAAGACTCAGAGGTGGAAGCTTTTGTCTTCCCTTTTCCTTTTCTAGAGGATTCTCCGGCCTTAGGTGCCATTGATGGTAATGGAAAAACAAAAAGCTTATGCTTTTACCACACCAAACTTAAAATATTGCTCGCCCTCGAGCAAGAAAGAAAAGAAAAGTAGAAGAAGAAGAAGAGAATATGGGAGAAAGGGGGAGAAGTAGGTTCGGTTATGTGGGTGGGATTGGGTGGGAAAGAGAAGTTGAATTGTAAAGGTAGGTGGGGTGTGTGGGGAAGAGTGGATAGATGTAGGTGGTGAATGAAAAATAGAAGGAATGACCATGAATGGAAAGAGAGAGGACGAGGTAGGTGGGGATCCTGTGAGGTCCACAGATCCTGAGATGATCCTGTGGGGTCCACAGGTCCTGAGGTGTCAAGGAATTCTATCCCTGCACCAAATAGGCATGTAAATTGCCTTCGTGT
>NC_029777.3:84063385-84064927 GCF_000817695.3 Arachis duranensis
GCATGTTTCTGGCGTTGAACGCCAGTTTCATGCTTGTTCCTGGCTTTCAGCGCCAGTTTGTCCTCTCTGTGCACCTTCCTGGCGTTTAACGCCAGGTTGTTGCTTGTTTCTGGCGTTCAGCGCCAGAATGGTGCTCTGTTCTGGCGTTGAACGCCAGCCCGTGCGTGTCCTCCAGGGCGAAAAATTTTTTTCTTCTGTTTTTGACTCTGTTTTTAATTTTTTTGATTTTTTCGTGACTCCTCATGATCATGTACCTAATTAAACACAAAAATAACAATAAAACAAAATTAGATAAATAAAATTGGGTTGCCTCCCAACAAGCGCTTCTTTAATGTCAATAGCTTGACAGTGGCTCTCATGGAGCCACAAGGTGATCAGGTCAATGTTGTATAGTCCCCACACTAAACTTAGAGTTTGGATATGGAGTTTGAACACCAAACTTAGAGTTTGGTTGTGGCCTCACAACACCAAACTTAGAGTTTGACTGTGGGGGCTCTTCTTGACTCTGAACTGAGAGAAGCTCTTCATGCTTACTCTCTTCTGTCACAGAGGGATGGCCATGTGCCTTATTCACAAGGTAGTCCCCATTCAATTGAAGGACTAACTCACCTCTGTTGACATCTATCACAGCTCCTGCTGTGGCTAGGAAAGGTCTTCCTAGGATGATGCAATCATCCTTTTCCTTCCTAGTGTCTAAGATTATGAAATCAGCAGGGATGTAAAGGCCTTCAACCTTTACTAGCACGTCCTCTACTATTCCATAAGCTTGTCTCATTGACTTGTCTGCCAATTGTAATGAGAACAAGGCAGGTTGTACCTCAATGATCCCTAACTTCTCCTTTACAGAGAGTGGCATAAGATTTATCCCTGACCCTAGATCACATAGAGCTTTTTCAAAGCTCATGGTGCCTATGGTACAAGGTATTAAGAACTTGCCAGGATCTTGTTTCTTTTGAGGTAGAATTTTCTGAATCCAAGTATCTAGTTCACTAATGAGCAAGGGAGGTTCACTTTCCCAAGTCTCATTACCAAACAGCTTGGCATTCAGCTTCATGATAGCTCCTAAATATTGAGCTACTTGCTCTCCAGTCACATCTTCATCCTCTTCAGAGGATGGATAGTCTTCAGAGCTCATGAATGGCAGAAGGAGGTTTAGTGGAATCTCTATGGTCTCAGATTCCTCAGGATCCTTAATAGGAAACTCCTTCTTGCTTGAAGGACATCCCAGGAGGTCTTCCTCACTAGGATTTTCGTCCTCCTCCTCCCTAGTGTATTCGGCCACTTTGATTAAATCAATGGCCTTGCACTCTCCTTTTGGATTCTCTTCTGTATTGCTTGGGAGAGTACTGGGAGGAGTTTTAATGACTTTCTTACTCAGCTGGCCCACCTGTGCCTCCAAGTTTCTAATGGAGGATCTTATTTCATTCATGAAACTAAAAGTGGCCTTTGACAGATCAGAGACTATATTTGCTAAATTAGAAGTATTTTGTTCAGAGTTCTCTGTCTGTTGCTGAGAAGATGATGGATATGGCTTACTATTGT
>NC_029777.3:84068161-84068543 GCF_000817695.3 Arachis duranensis
CGGAATCCTACTCGGAATACCACAGACAAGGTTAGACTTTCCGGATTCCCAGGATCCTACTCGGAATACCACAGACAGGGTTAGACTTTTCGGATCCTCATAAATGCCGCCATCTATCTAGCTTATACCACGAAGATTCTGTTGGGGAATCTAAGAGATACGCATTCAAGCTCTGTTTCATGTAGAACGGAAGTGGTTGTCAATCACGCGCGTTCATAAGTGAGAATGATAATGAGGGTTACTTATCATCACATTCATCATGTTCTTGGGTACAGATGAATATCTTGGAATAAGAATAAGAGATATTTGAATAAAAGAAAATAGAACTTCATTAATACTTGAGGTACAGCAGAGCTCCACACCCTTGATCTATGGTGTGCAG
>NC_029777.3:84068979-84085691 GCF_000817695.3 Arachis duranensis
TACCTGAAATCATAGAAAAACACACAAACTCATAGTAAAGTCCAGAAATGTGAATTTAACATAAAAACTAATGAAAACATCTCTAAAAGTAGCTCAAACTTACTAAAAACTATATAAAAACAATGCCAAAAAGCGTATAAATTATCCGCTCATCACTTACCTTTTATAATCCTTTGTTAGCCAATTTGAGCCTACGATTAACCCACTTGTTCTTTAATTTAGCACATTACAAGCCTTAAAGCGGAAAACAATAAAAGTCCTTAATTTGGATCTTTGATTAGCTTAGACTAGTGTATGTGAGTATCATTCAAGTGTGGGAACCTTGGGACATTGGGTGAATAAAAAGGTAGTTTTGTATTTTTATTGAAAATATTGGGAATTGGGTACATGCTCATGTATTGATCAAATGTATAGACCTTATGCATTGATGCTCTTGTATATAGAAAGAAAAAAATGAGAAAAACAAAAGAAAAAAAAGAAAAAGAAAAATAATATGGCAAAGAAAAAGAAAAAAATAGAAAAAGAAAGAAAAAGAAAGAAATAAAAAGGGGACAAAATGCCCCAAAGCAAAGTGTAGCTCAATAAAATCAATGCATGAGTGTTGTGAAATGAAAAGGGATACATGAGTATGTGAAAAAGTGAAAAATGGGTAGTTAGGGTAGAACTTAATTGTATAGGATGTCATAGGTTAGGTGGGAAGTTTAAGCTTATCAAAGATTCAAATTTCAAGCTCACTTAACTATATATGCATCATACATTGACCCTAGCCCCATTACAACCAAAGAAAAGACCTCATGATACTTGTATGCATGCATGAAATATATGTTGATTGTTAGAAGAAGAACAAATCTTGGAGAACATGATTAGGGGAGAATTGAGAGAATCAACCCTAAACACTTGAGCGAATAGAGTGCAAATACATCCGGTGAGGGTTTGATGCTCAATTACATGTTTCCACCAATGATCATCTCCTTTCATGCAAGTTTGTAAAAATATTTAATAGCTTAATTCAATTGTCGTTTGGCATGGTTGTTAATACCTTTTGCCCTTGTGCTTATATATGCTTCTTGGGAATTAATTTATTTTGACAAAGCAATTGCATTCATGTAGATAGTTGCATATAGGTAGATTGCATTTAGTTAGTTTTAATTGCATGAATGTTGATCCCTTTGCTTTCTCTTGGTTTAAGCATGAGGACATGCTTGGTTTAAGTGTGGGGAGGTTAATAAACCCCATTTGTAGGGTTTATCTTGTACTGATTTTAGGGGATTTTATAACCTTTTACCCACATTTATTCAATGAAATAGCATGGTTTTGTAAATTTTCCCTAAATTGTGCTTAAAAGTGAAAACATGCTCTTTAAGTCCTTATTTGCTAAATTTTATTCAGTTTAATTTCATCTGATGCCTTGATGTGTTTGTTGAGTAATTTAAGGTTTTCAAGGCAAATATGAATTGAAAAAGTGAGGAAGGAAAGCATGCAAAACGAGAGAATTCAAGAAATGAAGGAATAACTTGAGCTACAGAGGTCCAAATGATGCGGTTTCAGTTGGGTTGGAAAGCTAACATCCGGGGCTTCGAAATGATATAAATTTTTCCATATGTTACTTCGCGTTCAGGGGCGCGCACGCGCACTTTGCGCGCGCGCGCCGATTCTGTCCGTGGCCCACTTTAATGAAATCGTCCCCAGCGGTTTTAGGAGTCTTGTGGGCCCAATCCAACTCATTTCTGATGCTATTTAAGTCAAGGATTGAAGAGGGATGAGACATCTAGTTACCATTAGTTTAGTTTATTAGTTAGAATTAGTTTCTAGAGAGAGAAGCTCTCACTTCTCTCTAGAATTAGGATTAGGATTAGGATTAGTTCTTAGATCTAGGTTTTAATCTTTGATTTCTTCTACTTCTACATCTCAATTCCTTGTTATTAGATTCATTCTTCTTCTATTCTTTTGTTGCAATTTCCTTTATGTTGTTCTTACATTTTGTTGTAGATCTACTATTGTTCCTTCCATTTTCTTTCAATTCAATAAGAGGTAATTCATAATAATTGTTCTTCTTTGCGTTTCTATTGTTGATCTCTTGTTTTTGTAGTTGTAGATTCCTTTAATTCTTACATTTAATAATGATTACTTCTATTGCCTTTTATGTGTTTGTTGAAATGCCTCTTCTAGATATAGTATAGATTTTGTTCCTCTTAGCCTAGGTAGAGTAATTAGTGACTCTTGAGTTATCTAATTCCTTTGTTGATTGATAATTGGAGAGATTGCTAATTGGTTTGGAGTGCACTAAAGCTAGTCTTTCCTTGGGAGTTGGCTAGGACTTGTGGCTCAAGTCAATTCATCCACTTGACTTTCCTTTATTTAGTAAGGGTTAACTAAGTGGTAGCAATGAACAATTCTCATCACAATTGAGAAGGATAACTAGGATAGGACTTCTAATTTTCATACCTTGCCAAGAGCCTTTTATAGTTGTTAGTTTACTTTCATTGCCATTTACTTTCACGCCTCTTATCAAAACCCCAAAACAACTCAAACCAATAACAAGACACTTTATTGTAATTCCTAGGGAGAACGACCCGAGGTTTGAATACTTCGGTTTATAAATTTTAGGGGTTTGTTACTTGTGACAAACAATCTTTTGTATGAAAGGATTTTTGATTGGTTTAGAAACTATACTTGCAACGAGACTTCAATAGTGAAATTCTAAACCGCCAAAAATCCGTTCATCAACGCATGAAGGTGCAAATTTCACCACTTGTGCATACGCATGGTGCGTGCGTACGCATGGTGCATGCGTACGCATGGCTCCCTTTTTGGCGTTGTTCACCAATGATCTCATATCCCACGTGAAGGGCCTTAGTTCCCCTGGGAGTGTGTCTTTAATTGGCGTGGCACACTGCTTTTCCCACGTTGCACGTGAAGTTCTCTGTTCAGTGCAGAGAAGTTTATGTTTGCTTCTCCATTTCTGTTCTTTGTGATTCCTGGCTTTCTTCTTCTTCAATCTTCATCAATTCTCTTCTAAATTTCTCCTGTAATCAATGAATGCATACTAACTCAAAGTATTGCTCAATTAATCATGAAACCAATGCTTATCTTGCAATAACTCTTAGTTTAATGAATGGAATTCTAAGAGAAAAACACTAAAGATGCGCACGCATCAATAATAACACCCCTTAGGTATATTCAAGTCCCAATTTATTAAAAGTCTGCTTAAAACCCTTGCTAACTTAAATATCAGAGTCTCTTGCAGGTATCATCCCCCACCCCTTCACGAGAAACCTGAATAGCGGCACCCAAAACAAGTCGGACACTACTTCAGAAAGAGTCTAGATCTCATGTTCAAGTCCAAATCACCATTTTAGGTAACCCTCAAAATACATACTAAAAAAATTATTTTTACATAACTAATATATATTTTTTGTGTTTTACATTCTAGTATTAACATTCATACATTATCTTAATATTAATATTACTAATTAAATTGTCTTAACATTAACACTTAAAATGATAAGAATATTAAAAACTTAAAAAAAACAACACTAACAATAAAATAAATATATTCATATAAATAAATTGACAAAATAATAACTTATATATTGAGGATGATTTAGATGTGCAACAATGTGTTCTTCTAAAAGGGCTAAATCTACACACTCACTTGTTTCTTCAATTTTCATTTATAGTAATTTTGATCTCATTCTACTACTACTACTACTATAAACCACTATCACTACTCTGTCTTCAGTGTTTTATTACTATTCTATCTTCCGTATTTTCGGAGACCACGAAAGGAAAAGAAAGAAATTTTATAGAGGGTGACTAGGCGGTGGACAGCTACATTCTATGCATAGAGGACGCGTGACACCCTCTCTCTTTCTCGCCGTCTACGATAGAAAAAGCAGCAGGAGAGCAGCGTTGAAGTCAGGCCTTGGATGCGTATCGCCACTCCAGCATCTTGCCATGGCCGAGAAAGAGCTATCAGCATCTCGCCATCGCCGAAAAAGAGCTGTCAGCATTTTGCCATGTTCAAGAAGCCTTCGTCACCACCAATGGGTCCAACGTCTGGTCCATGCAACTATACATCACCAAACTGAAAGCAATATATAAAATAATTTATTGATATATATTAGCCATTAGACAGATGTTTTTATGAAACTAAGTTATAGCAGTTGACCGGTTGAACAGAATAAAAGCAAGCACCACTTTTAAAAAAGATAACTACTCCAATGAAGATGTTAAAAACATCTTTTCATGATGATCTTAGTTTAAAAAATGTGACTTATTTATTTTGTCACACTTTAAATAAAAATAACACTTTTATAGCATATGAAAATCAAACCCTAAAATCTATCATCCAATGGTCAAAATAAAATATCTTTATATAAAAACCGTTATAAAATTTTTATTGGAATATCCACCTTCAAAAAATGCCGTTTTTTAAATTTTCTGTTAGATTCTAAAGAAGCAACCGTTCTTTTTCCCGGGAAAGAAGCTAACATTGACAAGTGGACACTAAACTAACAACCAGAGGAACGAGAAGCAAAACCTCTCCCTCTTCATAACGTCACCATCTCCACCCCGTGCCACGTCATCGCAACAAACCCTATTTGCCATCAGTTGTAGTTAGTAGTTACAGTTAATAACTTCACTCTAGCTTAGACTACAGTTGGAAAATAAGTAAATAACAATAAAAAGAATAAAAAAGAATTTAGAGAAGTAGCTTGTATATAAAGTGGGAAAACGTGCATTGATTAAACCCACGAGAGTTGAGCCATTATTTTAATCTTACTTGAGTCTCAGAAATTAGAGTTTTCATCCATTTGTTTTTTTCTCATTCGTGAGGACAAAGAAAGTGAAAGAAAATCAAAGAAACTCATCATGGGAGATTGGGATTTCTGAGTGCACTTCAAGATAGAATAAACTCTAAGAAGCATCGCCATTTTCATTGTAATTGGCTATCGTGTATCACCTCGAATACACCACAGAGATCATCGAAGTAGAAGAAGGTCAACAACAACACAAGCTTCCTCCATAAAAGGTTTTGCATCTCTTATCTCTATCTCTTCCTTTGATCATTTTTTCTCTTTTTCCTTTTGTTTTTGTTTGAACTCCTTTTTCTCAATTTCTTATTCGTTAAGTGTTACTTTTGCAACAAGATTCTGTAATATATAATTATATATCGCTCTGCATCAACTGCATTTGTTATATTTGTAGAGCTTTCTTGTTAAGAAAATCAAGTCAAACTTTTTTATGGCTTCTTGCGCAGGCACAAGATTTGGAAACACAACAAAAATGTCATTGAGAATCATCTTTCAGATCCTTTTCTACTTGCATTTGCTCCTAACAGCAGCCACAGTGATCTTCATCACTGTTTATGGCCTGACCTCGGAATCTGGCGGCCAACATTTCCACCCTTTGAAGTGGTACCCTCCAGTTCTAGCTTCGACGGCATGTGGCGGAGTAATCAGTTTCCTGTGGCAATGGATCACTTTCAGCTACCCAAGAAACGCACTCAAGGCAGCATTTTGGCTAGGTCCGTTGCTAACATGTTTAATGGCTGGGATGTTTGTGTACATAGGCACTGCAACTAGTCTTATAGTGGGATTAGTTTCTTTCTGTTCTGCATTAGCTCAATCCCTCTATGGTTGTTGGGTCAGACCCAGATTCGAATACGCGACAAATATCTTGTCAGTTTCAACAGCTTTTCCACCTGCTAAAACCGGAGTGTCGGTACTCACGACAATTGTAATTGGAACCCTTTATTGCTGTTTTCTTGTATCCGGGATCGGTGGAGCTACAGCCCTTCAAGACAAATTCAAATTAGCTTTCATTTTCATCTTGGTGATTATGCTGAGCCTGGGATGGACCATGCAGTTTCTCAAGAATGTAATACAACTCACCATTTCAAGGGTCACATATCTGCAGATACTTGGAAACCCCATGGATACTTGTGCCGCGCTTCGTGACAGTATCAATCGATCTGTTGGATGTATCGCCATTGGCTCAATCCTTATCCCGGTCTTCACTCTCCTCCGCAGTTTTGGACGCTCCATGAGTCTACTTGGAGGAGAAAATGAGATCATGTTTTGCTGTGTTAGTTATTGTATGGGGATGGTAAACGTTCTTCCGAAGTTTGGGAGCCGATGGAGTTTTGTACATATTGGAGTCTATAACAAAGAGTTTGTGGACGCATCTCAAGATACTTGGGAAATCTTCACTGGAGCTAGAATGTTGCCACTCATAGACTCGGATCTAACCGGAGCATTATGTTTCCTTAGCGGAGTAGCTGTAGGTGCATTTTGTTCTATGGTGAGTGGAATTTGGATCCTTGTGATGCATCAGAGCTATGCCCTGGAAGTATCCATTTATGCTTTCTTGATTGGCTATTTCATGGTAAGGACTACGAACTAGGTTACATTTTACACTCACTACTTTCAGACTAACTCTTTTCATGGATACTGACTATGGTACCGATGTCTTGATGCAGTGTCGATTGGCAATGGGGTGGCTACAGGCATGTGTTGCGGCATACTATGTTGCCTACGGAGAGAATCCAGTGAACGATCAATTCGACTCAACAATTCCAGCACGCTTGGAGCAGATTCAAAGATCTCAGGCTCTGTAACCATTCTGAACTAACAATTTTTTTCAGCTGAACATATATTCTGAAGGAGAGTAAACCAACATAGCTGCAATATCTCCAAGATAAAATGATACTGACCACACAGTTGTAAGAACAATTTCTTTTTTGGTATTGTAAATAAAGATTTCTGATGCAGTCATCAATTGTGATTTGTGACAGATATTTCTAATGTGGTTCATGATTTTGTGCGAATATATTCCATAGAATAAACAGACACATGCATGTCAGTATTGAAGTAATAAAGAATTGACACCAGTCATACTAATTTTTAGTATATAACTTTGATGAAGTACACCATAAACTTATTCTACATATTGATCATTAGTTCATAGGATATTCTTCTCAGAAATAAATCAACTATATAACTTTCTACATATGATATAATCATCTGTGCAACAAATGAAAGCTTTAGTCCTCATAGCTGAGAATAAATATTATAGCCAGAGCCTTTAGATCGTTGTCGGGAAGCAAATCATGAAAAGAATTTAAGTAGATGCCTTAGTTCCCAGTCACAACAAATAATTGACTTGTGAAAAAGAATAATGATGACTCACAAGCTACACCAAGCAAATATGTATACGGTGCTACAACGAAATACAAGGTATCAACCTCACATCATTTTGGTCCCAGATGACCCCGTCCCCCGCATTCCGTACACATCATATTACCTGTTCCTCCACAACCTATATGGTGAAAGTTATCAAAGTGAAAAAGGGTTTGCAACAAAGATTCTCAACAGACAATTCGATATTAATAATTAATAAGCACGCAAGTGTTTCAATATAGAAAGAAGTAGAATGTCGCATCAAGTTCATCAACTCATATATGAAGCTTATTTTAATTAATGTCATAACCTCTCTCTATCTATCAAAAGGTTTTAAAACCTTTTAAATATGGATTCGTTCAAACCTCTTAGATGCCCAAGTCACAACTCGTCAACCCCAAATGGTTCATCTAAACAATCAACAAAGTGTAGAAGTTTCAACTATAAACCGAAATTGGCCATCCTTAAGATCAAGTAGATCCATCAAGAAAATGCTTTTATTTATCTTAATAAGAAAACTACAAGATGCAGCAACAGTTGAACACGAGGAGTAGGGAAAAGAAATTTGGCAGCACATGAGATATCTATGTTTGCACCAGAACATACCTAAGCAACGAACTTTGACAATTATGCCCTGGCTTTCCAATATGGAGTCAACGTATAGGCCAGAACCAGCACAAGTGATGCAAAGCACAGCACCTTTAGCTTCGCAATCAGTGCATCGGGGATTGTTACCGATATCTTTCTCAGTCAAAGATAGTCCAACAGGCTTCTCAATTATTTCTTCTGGGATGGCCTTATCATAGCAAAAGAGAGATTCAAGATTACTCTTGCGTCTGTTCTCATCTGCCTTCAAACTTGACACAGACTGAAACAATAGGAAATAGTTATCTATGAGGTACATTAAGTGCAAACCAAACTTCTGTATGCAGGTACTCTGGAACACATTCTCAAATGTGAATGAAAATCCGAGAAAGGAACATAATCCCACATTGTAATACTTCATCAGAAAAGTTATGTAGCTTTAATAAGGTATTCTCCCTTCCTAGGCTTTACTACTGATGTGTAAAAAAATAGCAGGTACAGAAAAATGAAATTTCTTTTGTTTCTCTAATTTATTATTCGTAAATGGCAATCCTACGAGACTTTTCCAATAGGTATAGTTGATCGAATGACTTATCGAATATTAAAAATAAGCAAAAACCAAAAGAAAAAAAAAAGGTTTCCATAATAACAAGAAGAACAAATCTTGTCCCATTAGATCAATCTCCATCTAACCTAAGCTTCTCTACCAGCCTTCTTAATCACTACCCAAAGATTATAACAATGACAAGGAATTCAGCAAAATTCGTTCTACCTAAATACTAAATACACCCTTAATAAACAAATACATAAACAGACATATTACAACAATCAAGAAACTCTTATTTAATCGTTGCAATAGCTCATAGAATTTCCAGCCCGATCCTATAGTAATTAAGTAAAGTCCAGAGGGATCATTCTCACAATAAAATTCTCAATTCTGGTTGAATACTTGTTGTTTGGTATTCCCCTAATTTCTATTACAGTTTCGCTACGAATGGCTATATTTTCGCTAGCAAATCCAACACTTCAATAGCATAATTTTCATTACAATTCTCGTAATAGAAAATACATATGATCCAAAATAAACGCAAAGAATCGAACAAGAGCCTAATTGACTGGTGACTAACCATGTTGGAGGCGCAGCTAGAAATGGAGCCATTGCGGGAAACGGCGTGAGTTGTTATGTTATTCGTCAAGCTTGAAATGGAACCATTGGACCGAAAATTGATCAGCGTTCTCTTCGTAGGAATCGAAACCTTCACCACCGAAGCGTTCGGTAAAGGGACCAATCTCGACGACGTCGTTTGCAGTGTTACTGAAGCCATAAGCACACACAGAGAGAGAAAGAGAAACGCCTAATTTTTTCTTCACCCAACTGTGTTACAGGTATAACATACTTCCTTCCTCGGAGAAATCGTGCGTTTTCGTTCGCTTCCGCTTTTCGTTCCTCGTAGTTCACGAAGCAGACCCGGATGGGGAAGTGGATCTACCGTCCTCCCCGAATTATAAGTCCGAAGTTCGGATTCGCTTTATGGTCCTCGACACAGCCCAGTATTAATTTCAATATTTTATTGGGCTTAAGGCCCACATTTGTTCGAAGCGCCTCCAAAAAGTCTGGGTTCCATTTTCCAATTGAAACTTGAAGATTTTCAACTCAACCTGACCCAAAAAAAAAAAAAAGGTTTTCAACTACACAATTTGGAATTGAACTTTTCGCTTCAAGGTATAGTTCTAGGGCCTTCGGCTCCGGGAATTTGGCCGCCGGAAATTTGTGATTTCAGAAAACGTAGGAGATGATTGACTGATCTTGGAGCTTGTAATGATTTCAACGCATACGCATGCTTAATTTTGTTGGACATGGCAAGACCAAAAAATAGTTTGTTGCAAATGGCAGATCCGTTAGGCATGTTTTTTGGACATCCGTTAGGCATTTCAATGATTTTGTTTGTGACTCTTAGTCGGGCTGAGGAACAGTTTGCAATGTTAAAATTTTGGAGAAAGTGACAAGTTAGTCTTTTGAAGATTTACACTTCATATGCCAATAAGCCATAGCTTAGACGGCATTCTGCTTCCTTCCCACCTCAAAGGTCTTGGATTTTGAGTCTTACTAACTAACTTATTATGTGCTGCTTTCTCTTTTCTCATCTCTTACTCTTTCTCTTTTATTACTCCTTCGTTATCATTTTCTTTTTTTATATGTATTCAAAAAATTAGAATACAGAAATTTTGATATACAATACAAAAATTTTTAAATAACCACATTTTCAGAACATTAATATTCAACTAACAAAATATGTACATTACATAAATTTTGATACACAATATAAAATTTTGTGTGCACAATACAAATTTTAAATTTTAGTACAAAAATTTTTGAAGCACTACAAATCAAAAAAATTGACACTTAACCAATAATATATGCACAACATATAAATTTAGTATATAATACAAAAATTTTAGTATATAATACAAAAATTTTGTGAACATACTCCTCTTCTCTTTGTCACCGCCACGAGGAGTTTCGTCTTTCAATCTTTCAATAACATGCATGTTCCTAACAAAAACATAGTAGATTTATGAAAGGGTAAGAGGAACAAATTTACAATGGCGATAAAAAGATCTTTTCAACAGCAACAAGAGCAATTCTCATGTCTTTAGTTGTTGTCATTTTTTTTTTTACAAAAAAAATATCTTTCTTTTTATTTTGTAATTTTGGATCAATGGCTATTCATATTATTTTTTTTATCGGTGGTGTTGCATTTTTTTGTATTTAGATTTTTGTTTTAGTAAAGAATTTTGTGATAAAAAATGATGATCAAAAAAAGAGAGAAAGATTCTGTTATGATGATGTAGTAATATAAATTGAAGATGATAAAGATAAAACAATGATAAAAATTAAAAAAAAAACTTTTAATAATTTGTTATATTTTATGTAAATTTTATTATTAAACAAAATATAAAAGTACTAATTTTTATGTCTAATGTCTTAGTATTTATGTCTCATTTATATGAAATATGAAACAAACACAACTTTAGATAATTAGAGTGGACATGTACTCAGATTCAACTTCTTCATACAATATATATTAAACATAACTTTAGTGTAAATTTTATCTATTTTTTTTTAAATTATAAAAACTAACAAATTAATTATAATAAAAAATAAAATTACAAATATTATAGATTTTAAATTAATTAAGATTAATTATATTTTATATTTAATCTTTTTTGTATAAGTATTTTTTTTCAATCAAATAAAATTAAAAGAAATTTCTCCTCGTCCAAATTAAGTTTATGTTATTATATATTTCTCATCTCTTTTTAAAATATTTTTTTTCTCTCCCACACCCACACACACATTTTTGTAAATTTCTTTTCATCTATCTCTGTTTTTTATGTACGTCTCTCTTTATATTTCTTGTCCTTATATCTGCTATGTTCAAATCTTTTTCTTTTTAAAATATTAAAAGATTTTTATCATTTACAAATATGAGAGAGTTAAGTTATTAAATTTGATCATTAAAGACTTGGCAAATATCAACTTCATTCTTAGTTGAATGTCATATTTTTTTATGTATATCCTTCTTTATTTCTGTTGTCCTCTTATTTATCTTCAACCTTTTTCTTCTCAAACAATTGAAAAATTTTCTGATATTTACAAAATTGAGAGAGCAAAAAATTTACTTTCATGAACACTTGATAAACATCAATTTTATTTAAAGTTCTTAGATAATGCTATACTTCTTTTTATAAATATTAACAAATTAATTATAATAAAAAAATTAAAAACATGATTGGTTTTAAATTAATTAAGACTACTTATATTTTATATTTAATTCTTCTTGTGTGAGTATTTTTCTTCTCCAATCAGATAAAAATAAAAGAAATTTCTCCTCATCCAAATAAAGCCTGTGTTATTGTGTATCTCCCACCTCCTTTTGAAATACTCTCTCTCCCTCTCTCTTTTTCATTCTCTTACAAAACATTTTTCATTTATCTCTATTTTTTATATATGTTTCTCTTTATTTCTCTTGTCCTTTCATCTATGTTTAATTTTTTAAAAAAAATAAAATATTTTGTCATTTACAAAAACGAGAGAGCCAAGTTATTAAGTTTTTTCATTAAAAATTTGATAAATATCAACTTTATTCTTAATTAAATGCCATGCTTTTTTTATGTATGTCCTTTATTTTTATTGTCCTTCCATTTATCTTCAATTTTTTTCCTTCTAAAACAATTGAAAGGTTTTTTGTTATTTACAAAAATGGGAGAACGTAAAATTTGTTCGTTAAAGATTTAGTAAATATCAACTTCATTCTGAGATAATGACATACTTCTTTTTATTTTATGATATTGTGTTCTTGTTAATTAAGTTGTCCTTTATTTTCATTCTTTTTATATCTTAGTAGGAACCAAGTATATATTGATATAATTTTAATATAATAGTTACATATTATAAGACCTCAGATTTTTTAAAATTAAATAATGAGTTATTTGTTATTTATTATATTTATTTAAGATTTTATTTTTAGAATTTTTTATATTAATTAAATATTTTTATTTATAATTTAAAGATTTAGCAATTGAAAAATAATAAAAAAAATTATATGCTTTAATTTAAATAATTAGATTTTGAAGTTTATTTTATGATTTTAAAGAAAAATAATCTGATTATCTTTAACTATTGAATTAGAGTATTTATTTAAAAATAATGTGTAAATTGATAATTAAATAATATTTTTATAGATATTAATGTTAGATTAAAATTAGTTTATAATTACTCTATTATCCCTAATTTTATTAAAAATATCTATATTACCAAAAACCTTAACCTAAGTGACACACACAAAATCCTAATCCACTCTCACCTCACACACTCACCCTCACCTGTGCTTTACACACATACACACACGAGAATAAGGAAGAAAGAAAGAAACGGAAAAGACAAAGATCCGAGAGAGCGGAGGGGAAGCAGAAAGAAGAGAAGATGAGGAGGAGACCGCGCCCAATCGTCACCGCCGCGCCGCGTCCTGCTACCGCCACCGTCGCTGGAGAAGCACGAGAGAAAGGAGATGTCGAGAGGGAGAGCACCGCGCACGAGGGAGAGGGGCCAAGCAAAGAGCCAGACGCAAAGAGAAGGAGTTGTCCCACACCGTCATTGCGCATCGTTGCCGCCGTCACGCTGGTTGCCGCTGCTGCTATTCTCCTTAGTTATAGGTCGAGTTTTGATTGTTGCACGTCGTGTTTGGAGTAGCGATTGTTGTCGCGGGATCGTTATAGAGCTATGGTTGTGGCTACCACTGTTACAAGCCGAGAGAAAAAGAGAGTTTATCATGTAGTTAAGTCGTGATCGAGGTAGGAGCATTTTCTTAAACTCATTTTACTTTAAAAAATTATTACAAGTCGATATTAATATAAAGAATATATTTTTATGATTACATGAGTCTTATGGATTGAACTAAACTGTTTTGGATGGATGTGAATATTTATCTGATTGATTTATTAAATTATTGAAAAGGTTGTATAGTCCAATTAATTGATTGATTTGGTTGAGTTGGTGATGGTTGGATTGGTCTCTGGTTTGTGATAAAATAATTATCGAATGTTTGAATGTATTTTGATCATTGCGGTTGAATTATTATTATTGATGAGACTGGTAGTTTGAATTCTGGATTTTGTTAATTTTCTTGAGTTGAGTTGTTGTTGTGAAAATGGTTTATTGAAAATCTAATTCGTATGCCTTATTGAGGAATGATTTAGTTTTGAACTCGTTGAAAAGGATTAGAAAAATGGTTTGATATTGAAAATAATTTGATATTAAAACACACTGGGTGAGCGTCCCTTATCTGAAACTTCTGATGTTCAATATTTAGTAGTTAATTGTTTCAGCCCTTATAATCTAATACTTGGCCGACCATTTTTAAATAAGTTTGGTGCTATAGTATCTACAATTCATCTCCGTGTGAAGTTTCCTGTGCAGGATGACCTTATCGCTAACATTCACAGCAACCATCATGAAACTTATCAATGTTACAATATCAGTCTCAAGCTACCAAGCCGAACTATAGGAGCACAAGTGAACAGCGTCAGTAGCTCTAACGAGCTCCCAGCACTTGCTGACCTGGACCCAAGAGCCGAGTTCTTTGAACGGCCTACACCAACAGAAGGCTTAGAAAAAATATATTTCAATAATAACCCAGATAAATTTACTTATGTAGGTACAACCCTCAGCTCAGAGGAAAAAATTTCATTCCAGCAATTTCTGCAACAACATGCCGATCTATTTGGATGGACACCCGCTGACAGGCCCAGGATTGATCCTTCGTTCATTTGCCACAGGTTGGCGCTAGATCCGTCTGTCCAACCTATAGCTCAGAAGAAATGCAATCTCGGTGTCGAAAAGAAATAGGCATCCTTGGAGGAGACTAAAAAACTAACAAGTGTCGGGTTCATCAAGGCTGCAAATGTGGTCATGGTAAAAAAAACAAAATGGTAAATGGCACATGTGTGTTGATTTTACAGATCTCAACAAAGCATGCCCAAAAAATGCTTATCCATTACCCTCTATTGATTGTTTAGTAGATAACGCTTCAGGTTATAAAACTCTGAGTTTCATGGATGCCTATTATGGTTATAACCAGATTTTGATGCACCCTTTTGACCAAAACAAAACTGCATTCATTACTGAATTTAGAAATTACTGTTATAAATTAATGCTTTTTGGACTTAAGAATGCAGATGCCACATGTCAACAGCTCATGGATAAAGTATTTGCAAACTAGATCGACAGAAACCTAGAAGTATATGTTGATGACATGGTCGCAAAAATAAAGCCCGGTGATGATCATCTCAATGACCTTTTGGAAATCTTCAACCAAATACGGCGATATAACATGAGGCTAAACCCAGAAAAGTGCGCTTTTGGAGTGCAGGGAGGCAAATTCCTCGGATTCTTGCTTACAAACCAAGGAATAGAAGCTAATCATGAGAAATGTCAAGCCATGTTAGACATGACAAGTCCACATACAATCAAAGAAGTCCACTGTATAATAGGGAGACTTGCTGCTTTATCTATATTTTTACCATGTTTAGCATCCAAATCTTTCTACTTTTTTCAAACATTAAAAAAGAAAAACAATTTTACTTGGACTAAAGAATGCGAAAAAGATTTTTCAAGTATAAAAACCATCCTTTCAAAACCTCTGATTTTACAAAAACCCCTTCAAGAGGAAGAGCTTTACTTATATTTATCTGTTACTGACTGGGCAATAAGTTCTATCCATGTTACAAAGAGACAAAAAATGCAGCAACCAATTTACTTTATCAATAGGTCTCTACAGAACGCCGAGCTTCGCTACTCAAAAATTGAGAAATTAGCTCTAACCTTGATCTTCTCAGCTTGGCATCTTCGGCCATATTTTCAGAGTCATACCATTAACATCAGAACTGATCAACCTTTGAGACAGGTGTTACACAAACCAGAGCTGACTGGACGACTTATAAAATGGTCGGTCAAACTCTCTGAATTTGACATCAGATACTAGAGCAGAGGGCCAATCAAATCCCAGCACTTTGCAGACTTTATAGCCGAGTTTACTGCTCCAAGTTCGGAGGACCACTCAATAGAATAAACCCTTTATGTGGACAAGGACTCCAATCATCAAGGGTACGGCGTCGGAGTTCTACTTGAAGACGGCAACGGTTTTGTCTTAGAACAATATTTGCACCTTTCATTCAAAGCAACCAACAACCAAACTGAATACAAAGCACTGATTGCCGACCTAAAACTAGCAACCGACATAAACATCTCTAAACACAAGGTATATTGTGATTCCTTGCTAGTTGCGAGATTACATCAAAAAAGACAAAAGTGTGTAAATTGCCAAAAGCACAGTCCGATCACACACTTACCAGCCGAAGTTCTCCACAGCTCGGAAGTAAGTTGGCTATTCATCCAATGGGGGCTCGATATACTTGGCACGTTCCCTTTAGCACCTAGACATGTAAAGTTTCTGATAGTTGCAATTGATTATTTTTCAAAATGGATAGAAGTTCAACCCTTAGCAAAAATAACATCGCAGAAAATGATTTTCTTTGTTTGGAAAAATATTATCTGTCGCTTCGGCATACCTCAGCACATTATCACCGATAATAGTCACCAATTTGCCAATAACAAGTTTACTTCTTTTTTGCAGAATTGAAAATCAAATAACATTTTTTTCAGTAGAACATCCACAAACAAACGGATTAGTAGAATATGCAAACAAAGTCATTTTACATGCCTTACGAAAGAAGCTCGACAACGCTAAGGGGCTATGGGCCGAATTAGTCCCAGAAGTAATATGGGGATACAATACCACTGTGCATTTAACAACGAAAGAAACATTGTTTCATTTAGTATATGGCTTGAAAGCAATGATACTCATGGAGATATCAAAGTCCTCTCTCTGAGCACAATATACTGATCACATTATAGAGGACATTTCCTGGCAAAACGAGCTTGATACCTGATGAGCGGATAATTTATACGCTTTTTGGCATTGTTTTTAGATAGTTTTGAGTAAGTTTGAGCTACTTTTAGGGATGTTTTCATTAGTTTTTATGTTAAATTCACATTTCTGGACTTTACTATGAGTTTGTGTGTTTTTCTGTGATTTCAGGTAAATTCTGGCTGAAATTGAGGGACTTGAGCAAAACTCTGAAAAAGGCTGACAAAAGGACTGCTGATGCTGTTGGAATCTGACCTCCCTGCACTCGAAATGGATTTTCTGGAGCTACAGAACTCCAATTGGCGCGCTCTCAACGGCGTTGGAAAGTAGACATCCAGGGCTTTCCAGCAATATATAATAGTCCATACTTTATTCGAAGAATGACGACGTAACTTGGCGTTAAACGCCAAGTTCATGCTGCTGTCTGGAGTTAAACGCCAGAAAAACGTCATGA
>NC_029777.3:84090147-84091060 GCF_000817695.3 Arachis duranensis
GGCTCTATGTGATCTGGGGTCAGGGATAAATCTTATGCCACTCTCTGTAATGGAGAAGCTGGGGATCATTGAGGTACAACCTGCCTTGTTCTCATTATAATTGGCAGATAAGTCATTGAGACAAGCTTATGGGACAGTAGAGGACGTTTTAGTAAAGATTGAAGGCCTTTACATCCCTGCTGATTTCATAATCCTAGACACTAGGAAGGACGATGATGAATGCATCATCCTAGGAAGACCTTTCCTAGCCACAACAGGAACTGTGATAGATGTCAACAGAGGTGAGTTAGTCCTTCAATTGAATGGGTACTACCTTGTGTTTAAAGCACATGGCCATCCCTTTGTGATAAAAGAGAGTAAGCATGAAGAGCTTCTCTCAGTTCAGAGTCAAGGAGAGCCCACACAGTCAAACTCTAAGTTTGGTGTTGTGAGGCCACAACCAAACTCTAAGTTTGGTGTTAAGACCCCATATCCAAACTCTAAGTTTGGTGTTGGGACCACACAAAAATTGACCTGATCACCTAGTGGCTCCATGAGAGCCACTGTCAAGCTATTGACATTAAAGAAGCGCTTGTTGGGAGGCAACCCAATTTTATTTATCTAACTTTTAGTTTATTTTATTTTATTGTTATTTTGTGTTTTATTAGGTACATGATCATGAGGAGTCACGAAAAAATCAAAGAAAAATTAAAAACAGAGTCAAAAACAGAAGAAAAAAATTTTTCACCCTGGAGGACGCACGGGCTGGCGTTCAACGCCCAGAAGGTGCATCTGGCCGGTGTTCAACGCCAGAACAGAGCACCATTCTGGCGCTGAACGCCAGAAACAAGCAACATTCTGGCGCTGAACGCCAGGAATGTGCCCAGAGAGGACAAACTGGCGCTGAACGCCAGTAACAAGCATGAAACTGGCG
>NC_029777.3:84093351-84102663 GCF_000817695.3 Arachis duranensis
GTGGAGTTTCTGCACACCATAGATTAAGGGTGTGGAGCTCTGCTGTACCTCAAGTTTCAATACAATTACTATTACTTTCTATTCAATTCTCTTCTATCCTTAGTCCAAGATATACGTTACACTTAACTTTGATGAATGTGATGATCCATGACACTCATCATCATTCTCACCTATGAACGCGCGTGACTGACAACCACTCCCGTTCTACCTTAGGCCGGGCGCATATCTCTTAGATTCCCCAACAGAATCTTCGTGGTATAAGCTAGATAGATGGCGGCATTCATGAGGATCCGGAAAGTCTAAACCTTGTCTATGGTATTCCGAGTAGGATTCTGAGATTGAATGACTGTGACGAGCTTCAAACTCCTGAAGGCTGGGTGTGATGACAAGCGCATAGGAACGTTTTCACTGAGAGGATGGGATGTAGCCATTGACAACGGTGATGCCCTACATACAGCTTGCCATGGAAAGGAGTAGGAAGGATTGGATGACTGTAATAGGAAAGTAGAGATTCAAGAGGAGCACAGCATCTCCATACACTTATCTGAAATTCCCACTATTAATTTACATAAGTATTTCTATCCCTTTTATTTTCTTTTTATTATTAATTTTTGAAACCCAAAACTATTTAATCCGCCTAACTGAGATTTACAAGGTGACCATAGGTTACTTCATACCAACAATCTCTGTGGGATCGACCCTTACTCACGTAAGGTATTACTTGGATGACCCAGTACACTTGCTGGTTAAGTTGAACGGAATTGTGAAAAGAAAAAGCTTCTCTAACAGTGCCTGGAATTATTATTGATCACAATTTCGTCCACCAATACCATCGAAGAAATCCGATCAATAGCAGAAATCAATCACCGAGCTATGCAGCAATATATAGCTCGGCGGTACAATAAAAGACTTTAACCAAGAACATTTCAAGTCAACGACCTGGTACTGAGGAAAACGGAACAAGCCAGAAGGCCCTCAGCCCATGGAAAATTAGCGGCAAACTGGGAGGACCTATTCCAAATTATAGAGGTAGTTGGCAATGGGGCCTATCGTTTACAATCACTTGATGGTAATACTTTACCAAGTACATGGAATATCTCCTCCTTAAAGCTATATTACAGTTAAAATTCAGAGCCAGGCGAGTACTCTTTTTCCCCGAAAAGGGTTTTGCTTGGAGAGGTTTTAACGAGGCTCGCCTACCTACACCTTTGTAATAAAGGTTTATCAAAGAGCTATTTCTGATTTCTTATCTGTATACATCTATCAGTTCAAACGTCAAACTAAATATTCTATTAATCAACTTACAGATTGGCGTAAAATGCCTCTACAGTAATCGGCAAAACAACTATCAAACACACCGAGCAATTAAATAAAAATGGTATCAAGAAAAGTATATGAAAATGCAAAACATTTTTCATCAATGTACAACTATCTGATCACCAAAATCAAACTTAAGATCAGAATAATCTCAAAAACCAAAAGGCATACTTTGAAGTATCTAGCTATCATGATACAAAAATAAATTATCAGTAAAACCAACACAACATGCACAGTACCAATGTTCCGAAAAACTAACATTAAACAAAATCCAGTCACAAACTACTTGGCAGCATTTTCATCCTCATCCTTGGCAACCCCTTCATCATCAACTAAACCTCCATCACTAACAATCTTGCCCGGATCCATTTTTGATCTTGATCAGGAGCTAAAAACTTGGCCTGAATCACTACTCTCTCAAAACCCTCTGAAACTACATCTAAGATCTCTACTTGATTATTTTTCTCAGCCTCCTTCATTTCACTGTCACTTCAATAATTTAGTTCTACAAATTAGAAACTTCGGTTTCCTTTTTCTTTGCAGATTCAACCTCATTCTCATACTTACCTTAGATTAACCTCAACTCTTCCTCTTTCTCTTGCCAAATTTTTTCTCACTTCTATCAATAGACCTTCCTTCACAGACACGCCCTGTTTCAAACTAGGTATTTCTTCAACTTTTTCGAGCACTTTCTTGTGCTTCAATTTCCTAATCAATCGAAGCCCTAGAACCTGCAAAGGTGTATAGAAAATATTAAAAGCAAAATATAAACGTTTACCACAGATCATAAAGACATGAAGTCAAAACTCTAAAAACTGATCCACAGCAACATCACCGACCTCATCAACTAAACTAACATCGGCCGATGATTGAAGCATTTCATCGGCGACGACCATATAAGGAAACTTCTTATCCCATACAGATGAGCTTTCTCCATTTTCAGAAAATTCATGCAGTTTGTGTTGATTATCAACAAATACATTAAGCTCTTCTAAGGGAATCCCCTTTTTAAGTCAAATCATCAGAAACATCAAGATCCACAACATCCGTTTTTCTCTTTTTGGAGATAACTTTCCTTCTACCAGGTTTAGGTTGGTTAACCTCACCTTCACTGTCTCCTTTAACAGGGTTTGACGATGAACCCTCCTTTTCCAGATTTTTTTGTCTTCAGCCGAGATCTCAAGGTCGCTACTGACACTCCAAGATATTTGCCACCTACATTAAAAAACAACCATATCAGCAAAACAAATCAAGATAAACACAAATAACCACTATAGCAAACTCACCGAGATACTCCAACACAAGACCTTTATCTTCTTCCCAAGGAAGCAATTCAAACATAGACAACAAGTTTTTTCGATCAATTGTTTCAGCTAAGAAGTCAATAATACATTTATTCCTCTGATCTATTTCTTCTGGACCCAAAATATGTTGCAACTGGCAATACCAGTACAAAGGGAACTTCTCACCAAGGTTTTCCTCTAGGTAAAAGGGAAAATTCTCCTCAACAGACTTCACTTTTAAAAATATTTATTTAAAATCTTTAAAAAAGGATTTATACAGTTTAAATATTCCAAATCCAGGGGTACTGTTGAGGTTAACCCAGACTCCTCTCCACACCCCCTTGGCTTAGAACAAAGAAAAAAAATAGTTTCAATGAAGGTTTTATCTCGAGATATTGGTGCGGAATTTACAACCACAAACTAACTGACAAGTGCACCGGGTCTTACCAAGTAGTACCTCAAGTGAATGAGGGTCGATCCCACAAGGATTGATGGACGAAGCAACAATGGTTAAGTGATTTATTTAGTTAGACAAACAGAAAATGGTGTTTGAGAGTTCAAAAAGCATTAAACAAGAAACTCAGAATATCAGAATACAGGCAATAAATAGTTGGGAATAAAATATGGAGAAAGCAGTTAAGGTTTCAAAGTTATCTATTTTGGGGATTTGACTTTTCTTATTAATTTATTTTGATCATGCAATATTTAATTCCTGGAAAACTATATATGACTAAACCCTAATTTCTTAGACATTTTTAGTCTCTTCTAAAATTCATCAACCGCCAATTTCTTGGTCAATTAATTCCAATTAGAGTGTGAAGATCAATTCTAGTTATATGCCACAGAAATCCTAATTACCCAAATATAAGAGGATTATATGTCACGTATCCCGTTAAATCCAGATAATTAGAAATTTAGGAGAATATGTTTTCAAGCTGTTGTTCTAGTAAATAGCCTTTCCAAGTTATACAAGAACTCAATTAGAAAGAGGGTCATACTTCTGTTCCACCCAATTTCATAAAATAACGAACGAAAATAATTCTTAAAATATAAATCAGTACATAAATTAAAATAGAAAAAACAAGCAACAGAATCAATCCATACAATAGACAGAGCTCCTAACCTTAACAGTGGAGGTTTAGTTGCTCATGGTTCAGAGTGAAAACTAGGATTCTCTTAAATTGTAAATTTGGAATGAGGTGGAATAATCCACAGAAGAGAAGTTTTTTTTCTCTTTTATATCTAATTCTAATTAATTTAAAAATCTATTTCCTAAATCTAAAATAATATCTTTTCCTATTTTAAAATAAAATACAAAATTAATCAAAATTAATTAAACTATGCGTGTAGCCTTTGGAAGAAGATTGGGGACCACAGATATTGTCAATGTGGAGGAGGCAGTGGCGTCTTTAGCGTGTTCCTTTGAATCCACGCTGAACTTGGCAAGAACCAAGTTCAACATGGAGGATGTAGAGATTGCTGGAGATGAAATGTGCACTGTTATATATCGTTGGAAATTCCCGGAAGTTAGCTTTCCAATGCCACCAAAATTACGTCAATTGGATCTCTGTAACTCAAGTTATTTTTGTTTGAGTGCAAGGAGGTCAGGATTGACAGCATCATTCGCTTTCTTCCTTTTCTGCTACAAAACTCCATCAAATCTCTCCGAATGCTACCTGAAATAAATAGAATTGTGCACAACTTAAAGTAGCATCCATAGTGGCCAAAAGATATTTAAATTTTGATTAAACTTAGCAATTCAAGTGCAAATTCACAAGGAAAAGATAGATAAGATGCTCACGCATCAGATATTCCATCAAAATTTCAAAGCACCTCAAGAACGCCCAACCATTCAGGTGCAATTGAGAAGGTGCACAATTCAACTGTTTCAAAACTTTGCATTCGAATTCAATGAAAGGAAGTTTCACACGAAGTTCTTTCAACACACAACTGTACATGTAAAAGAACTCAAAATCCGCTCTTCTATGAAATACTCGCTCGGACCTAATACAAGGAAGCAACTCCACCTGCACACCAGAACCTTCTCTCACCACCCTCTTCACATCAATCTGAGCCATGCTATCACTATCCACAAACAAAGACCCTCGAATCTTTACAGCATCATCAACCTAGTCATACGACTTACCATCATCTATTTTTTATTTTTCTTTTACTTTTCCTTATCCATTATTTTCAGACAAACAGACAACACAGATAGAAGAAACACAGAATAAACAGAAGAAAATAGTTCATGAAACTAACCTCTCTTGCTCATTTTTTCAAATATCTTGTTTTTCCCCAAGATCTCACCAAAAGGACCTAACCATACCTTAACTCTCAGGATTCCAAAGCAAACATAAACTTCAATTAATTTAACTGCTTGAGTTCCCCCAAAACCGCTTTCCATTACCTAAAACTAACTGGCTACCAATGCTTTAATAACCGCACAATAATCATTTATTCTATTAAGTGATGAGACTTTTACTGTTCTGTCATTATTTCACCCAGAATCACCTTTTTCTTTATCCAAAATTTTGTTTTAATAAAGAATGTTGAATTGGGGCTCCCTAGCTATAACAACGCCGAGTTATACCTGCTCATTCAAAGCTCAACCTACTTCATTAAAACAGCGACTAGGTCGAGTTTGGAGGTTATGATATGGGCGTTATAGATCAGCCTAAGTGGGTGTTATAGATCGACCTAAACGGTATAACTCGGTAATCTACGTTATAAAATCGGTAACCAATAAAACGATTGTCAGAATAAAAAACGTCTCCATCTGACACTACTCTCCATAAAGGAGGAGAACTTTCAAAATGTAATCATCGAATACTTAATCCTATAAAAAATGGAAAGTAAGACGATTTTCAATAATGAAGCATACATTAAATACACAATACTGATTTAAGTATCGGAACGCATTTTGCAGGTACACTCTCTTTTTTATTTTTTTCACGGCGTGATATACCTCTCTGACGAGAAACTCGAACCTCCAAACTCTTAGCTCGACGTCGGAAATAATAGTTCGGTACTAACTGCCATGAGTCGAGGTATAGCCAAATTATTCACTCAAAAACAATGTGCATCCATGAAGGGTATTTACAAATTTGATTAATTAATATTATTAATATTATTAATATTATTATTAATATTATTAATATTAATAAACGGTTACTAACCGTTTTGTACCATTTGGTTGAAGGGACACAACCTTTTAAGGATTGTGTATGTTCAAAACATTGTGTCTATTGGCTAAAGGGACACAACTCTTTAAGAGTTGTATATGTTCAAAACATTGTATCTATTGGCAATAGAAATGACACAACCATTTGTATACGTAACTAATCATAATTGCTACATGCAATATGTATAAATAAGTCCTTGTCCACTATTTCAGATATGAAGTACTAAGCGTACAATTTACACTACTATTAAGAGATTTTCTTTGTTCAAGAGAGTTGAGATTTTCTTACTATTGCTAATTAAGAAATTCTCAGGTTTCATTGTATCCTGGGAGAGTATTGTCATCAACCCTATAGCAACTAAGTGTGGGGACAAATATCTCTCTAAAGAAAGCGATCCAATCGTGCCTTGAAATCACTACACAAATATAAGATTTTGTCATCTTCTCATACTGATATACCCAACAATTTTAGGAGATATTTCTTGAAGATGGCACAAGATCAAAACACTACGTTCAAGGTCATGAATCAAGAGTTTGTCAAATTAGATCGCTTTGATGGAACGAACTTCAACCGTTGGAAAGACAAGATGATGTTCCTTCTTTCGGTTCTCAATCTTGCATATGTGATTGACCCAAAGACTACACCAATTGCCGATGCCGCTGAAAATTCCACACTGGAAGAGAAAGAAAAGATTGTTCAGTTGAAAAAGAAACGTGATGAAGATACTTTTGCATGTCGAGGTCATATTCTCAATACTTTATCCGACCGACTCTATGATCTCTACATGTCAATTCAATCACCATTAGAGATTTGGAAATCTTTGGAAGAAAAGTACAATATCGAACGACAAGAAACAGATAAGTTTATTATGATGAAATATTTTGAATTTATTATGAATGATACTATGCCTGTCATGGATCAAATTCATGAATTACAAATCCTTGTAAGTAGACTTCGTGATCTACAAGTGGTGATCCCTGAATCATTACAAGTTGGAGCAATTATTTCAAAATTGCCTTCATCTTGGAATGGTTATAGGAAGAAACTTTTACATCTTGGTGAGGACTTCACAATTGAGAAATTACTAAGGCATATACGTATAGAGAAGGAAACTCGAAAACGTGATGTTGTGTATCTTTCTCAAAGTTCTAAAGTGAATCATATTGGTGAAAACAACACCAATAAGAAGAAAAGAAAGTTCTCTAAAGATTCAAAGCAAGATAAGAATAGACAAAGAGAGTGTTATCATTGTCACAAGAAAGGATTCAAAGTTGTTATGGAATCCGATAAAGTGATCTTGCTTAAGAATGATGTATTCATAGGAAAAGGATATTGTACTGAAGGCATGTTTAAACTTAGTATTAATAAAGTGAATGTTTCCTTATATGTTGTTGATTCTTGTGATTTATGGCATAGTAGATTAGCACACTTAAATTACAAATCAATTGAATATATGCAAAAGAATAACTATATTGATCTTAGTAACAAGGATTTTAGTAAGAAATGTGATATTTGCATACAATCTAAAATTACTAAGAAACTTTTTCCTAAGGTTGAATGAAATACACATTTATTAGAATTGATTCATAGTGATATTTGTGAGCTAAATGGCAATATTACTAGAGGAGGAAAAAGATACTTTATAACCTTCATTGATGATTGTTCTAGATTTACTTATGTGTATTTGCTTAGAAATAAATATGAAGCTTTTGAAATGTTTAAGAAATATAAAATGGAAGTAGAAAATATGCATGATAAGAAAATAAAAGTTCTTCGTAGTGATCGAGGTGGAGAATATTTTTCTAATGAATTTGTTCACTTTTGTGAATTACATGGTATTGTGCATAAATCTTTCGCTCCATATACTCCGCAACAAAATAGTTTGGCGGAAAGAAAGAACCGTACCTTAGTGGATATGGTTAATTCAATGTTATTAAATGCAAAATTGCCTTACAATTTGTGGGGTGAAGCATTATTGACATCATGTCATATCTACAATAGGATACCATCAAGACATAGAAAGGTTTCTCCTTATGAAATTTGGAAAGGAAGGAAACCTAATTTAAATTATCTTAAAGTGTGGGGGTGTTTAGCCTTTTATCGAGTTCCTAATCAAAAGAGAACCAAATTGGGGCCAAGAGCCATAAAAGGCACTTTTATAGGATATGCTCAAAATTCTAAAGCATATAGAATATTAGACTTAGTGTCTAATGTAGTTGTTGAATCAAGAGAAGTAGAATTTATTGAAAATAAATTTATCAATGATTCAACTTCTAATTTAGAGTATCCCTAAAATGATACTAATATTTCACAAGAAATAAATAATCAAAATAATAAACGTCTAAGCGACAAAGAGTTTATTGAACCAAGGAAGAGCTTGAGAGTAAGAAAAGAAAAGGACTTGGGTCCAAATTTTATTTCTTCTCAGTCTATCACCTTTTTGGTAGAAAGAACTAGGAATTTTGTAACAAACAAGATTCCTATTGTTATGAACATAGAGGGTGATCCTCAAACATTCAAAGAGGCTATGGCTTCAAGGGATTCTGCTTTTTGGAAAGAAGTAATAAATAATGAAATGGACTCAATATTATCTAACAATACTTGGGTCTTGGTTGATTTGCCTCCAGGATCAAAGCCTATAGGATGTAAGTGGGTATTTAGAAAAAAGATAATACTGATGGTTCATTACAAACCTTTAAAGCAAGGTTAGTGGCCAAGGAATTTAGACAACAAGAAGGTCTAGACTATTTTGATACCTACACACATGTGGCAAGAATGACTTCTATTAGGGCTCTTATAGCATTAGCATCCATACACAAGCTTCATATACATCAAATGGATGTTAAAACGGCTTTTCTAAATGGAGATCTTAATGAAGAAATTTATATGGAGCAACCGGAAGGCTATGTGCTACCCGGAAATGAAAAGAAAGTTTGCAAATTAATTAAGTTTTTGTATGGGCTAAAACAAGCGCCTAAACAATGGCATGAGAAGTTTGATTCAGTGGTGTTATCAAATGGCTTCTCACATAATAGTGCGGATAAATGTATTTACTCAAAATTTACTAAAGATTATGGAGTAATTATTTGTTTATATGTTGATGATATGTTAATCATCGGAACAAATTTAGAAAGAATTCGTATAACGAAGGAGTATCTAACTTCTAAATTCAAGATGAAGGATTTGAATGAAGTTGATACAATATTAGGCATAAAGGTACATAAGAATGAAATTGGCTTTACTTTAAGTCAATCTTATTATATTAAAAAGGTATTGGAAAAGTTTGATCATCTCACAATTAAAGAATCCAATACGCTGTATGATCCTAATCTTAAATTAGAAGGAAACATGGGAAGATCTATAGCACAATTAGAATATGCTAGTGCTATAGGAAGTTTAATGTATGCAATGCATTGTACTAGACCTGATATAGCATTTGCTGTGTGCAAATTATCAAGGTTTACAGAAAAGCCTAGCAATCAAAATTGGAAAGCTATAACAAGAGTTCTTGGTTATCTCAAGAAAAC
>NC_029777.3:84102840-84118597 GCF_000817695.3 Arachis duranensis
GGAGCAATAAGTTGGGCCTCAAAGAAACAAACATGTATTACACATTCTACTATGGAGGCTGAGTTTGTAGCTTTATCAGCCACAGGTAAAGAAGCGAAATGGTTAAGAAATTTGTTATATGATATAAAGCTGTGGCCACAGCAGATGACAGCCATTTCAATCTTCTGTGATAGTGAATCAACCATGTCTCGAGCATATAATAAGAAAGTCTAGACATATAAGTTTGAGACATGAATTTGTGAGGCAACTAATAGATGATGGTGTAATTACCATCACTTATGTAAGATCTCAAGAAAATTTAGCAGACCCTTTGATTAAAGGTTTGTCAAGGGATAAAATCAAAGAAACTACTGCTAAAATGGGATTAAAACCTATTATTGCTAAATGATGGGAACCCAACCTTATTCTAGTAGACCACTAGTTTCAAGGTTTAATGGGTAATAACAAGTTATTTAGCAATTGGAGCACTAAGGTATAGGATTTAGTGCTATTTACAATAAATTAGGAGGGTGAGTTTAAACTCTTAATGGAATGATAATATTATCTATCAAAGATTCCACCTATATGAATATAAGAGTGGTGCCGCTCTAATCGAGAATTTTAGAGGTTTTATTCTCGTAAATATTCATGAAACCAGGATGAGCACAAGGCCATATAAGTGCTTAAAATTGTAAACTCTTGAACTTGGAGGGTATAAGTAATGTGTGTGATTTTTGGTACTAGCATATGGAGTATAGATTTAATCGATTAGACACCTATTACTTCGTTAGAACTTTAAAATTTACACTAAAAGAATGTTTAATCTTAGTGACACATTTTTTATGCATATACTTGTCTAACATTTAAATTTTGCAAATAGTGGGGGATTGAAGGGTATTTACAAATTTGATTAATTAATATTATTAATATTATTAATATTAATAAACGGTTACTAACCGTTTTGTACCATTTGGTTGAAGGGACACAATCTTTTAAGAATTGTGTATGTTCAAAACATTGTGTCTATTAGCTAAAGGGACACAACTCTTTAAGAGTTGTATATGTTCAAAACATTGTATCTATTGGCAATAGAAATGACACAACCATTTGTATACGTAACTAATCATAATTGCTACGTGCAATATGTATAAATAAGTCCTTGTCCACTATTTCAGATATGAAGTACTAAGCGTACAATTTACACTACTATTAAGAGATTTTCTTTATTCAAGAGAGTTGAGATTTTCTTACTATTGCTAATTAAGAAATTTTTAGGTTTCATTGTATTCTGGGAGAGTATTGTCATCAACCCTATAGCAACTAAGTGTGGGGACAAATATCTCTCTAAAGAAAGCGATCTAATCGTGCCTTAAAACCACTACACAAATATAAGATTTTGTCATCTTACCATCTTCATATACCCAACAATCCAAACATACAAAATTACTGGGTATTTTAAAACCCAAACCGACGATGAAGAAAATAAAATTGGTGAAATTGATATTGGATTATGGGGGTGATGGCTGAATTGTAATTTTTAAACATACCTCACAAAAACCACGGTTGCAAACGCGGTGTTGTAAACTCGAAGGAAAATTACATTCAAGCATAAAGTTGAGGATTGAGGATTGAGGGAGACTTTAATTTACGGATAAGGAGTGCCGACAACGAGAAAAAAAGACTTGGGAGTTTCGACTTTGGACTCTATATCTTAATTTGAGGACTGAACATCTCTTAAATTTGAGTGCAAAATCAGCAATACGCATTATGATTACCACGTTATTTTCACTACAAATTTGACTTGTCTGACCTTTTTTTTTTGTTAAAGTAAAGGATGGTATTAGATATTCAAAGGGCCCAAAATTGACTTGCTTCAGCCTGACATTGGATTGCAAGTAGAGACATTCTTCTATTCATAACTAGTATAATTCTATCAGAAAAAGAATAAACTAGTTTTCACTTTTCAAACTATTAATTTATCAACAAAAATATTTTTTAAATTTATTAAAAAACAAAAATATTCTTAAAATATTTTAAAATTCAATAAAAATATTAAACTATTAAATATATTTTTTTAATAAATATTTTATAAATTAAATTTTGATGTAATTTTTTATAAATATAATTAAAAAAATATTTTTATTCATAAAATTTAGAAATTTTATGTTAAGTGAATTTTTTCTTGCAAATTTCTTTGTTGTAAATGAGCAAAAATATCTTTAAAAATAAAAAGATTTAGAGATAGAACTTGTTATCATTTTTTCATTTATATTCTAAATAGTTATTAAAATATTTTTACAAAATTTTAGATAAAATTTACAAATAATTTACTAAATACAAAAAATATTTGTCACTTATATTTGTATTTTTTTAGATGTTGTTATTGCATTTTAAAATGAGTGTATTATATTTTGAATTAATGAAAAAAAGTTTGAGAAACCTTTAATAATGGAAAAAAAAAATCAAATGTCACACTTTTGAATTGTCTAATAATAACCATGACCATAGAAAAAGGTAAAACCATTACCATAGAATATGTTATAATTAGGGTAATCTAAAAGTATGACTATAGAAAAAATTATGGTTACAGTTTTAAACTAATGTGACCATAAAATAAATTATGATCACGATTTTAAATCAAATGTGATAATAAAATACACTATGGTCACACTTCAAATTATGACCTAAAATGTTTGATGAAAATTTGATAAGGGTGACTAAAAAAATGGTAACTGTAGATAAAACAAAAAAAAAAAGAAAAATCATAATTATAGAGCCGTGATCCCGTCAGATAGGTCATAGTAAAAAATCATAACTTAAAATAAAAAAAGTGACTATAAACCTCCCGTCACAATTTTTATTAACTATAATCACAATTTTAAAATATGACCATAAACCAAAAATGTTGGAATGATTTTTTACTTTAACAAATTTAAATGATACTTCTAATAGCAATTTGATAATTCAAAGATATTTTTGGTGATTACACATCAAAACAATTAAAAGCTAAAAAATAAAACTAGTAGTATAATATCTGTAATAAGAATTAGTAAGCCATATATCCTATATTTATCTTTTTTTTTTTTTTGTCTAAGAACTTGACAACTTGTTGAAATGGGTAGAAATAATGTATAAGAAGAGAGTTAAATCGTGCTCTAAAAATTTTTTTCAAATAAAATATAAACTCAAGAAATTTATCAAACTTTTGGACTTGTTAGTAGTAGGAAAATATATTTTGGATTTGATTTTATGAAAACTTAGGCTCAGATTATAAAAGAAAATGTTTTCTGAGGCGCTCTGATATGTTCTTAAAATTATTTTTTAATTTATTTTATTTGATTTATTTAAATGTATTAATTAAATAATTAATTATTTAATTTGATTGAGATAAATATTAAATTATTTAATATTTTATTTGCTCAAATTAACTATAACTAATTAATTATATTAATTATTTGATTTGACTAGAATAAATGAATTGATTTTGTTTTAGTTTATATTAATTTTTTGTCTTATGTATTTTGATTAATGATTTTTAAAAGTATTATAATTAAATATTTATTTAATTTGATTGAAATAAATGTTAAATTATTTAAAATTTTGTTTGACTACATTAACTATAACTAATTATTTATATTAATTATTTGATTTGACTGAATAAAGGAATTGATTTTGTTTTAATTTTCATTAATTTTTCATCTTATATATTTTGATTAATGGTTTTTAAAGTGTTATAATAAATTATTTATTTAATTTAATTGGGATAAACCTCAAATTATTTTAAGGTTTTTCATTCAATAATGGTATAAAAAAATTTTACCCAAACATATGAACATGTATTTGACATATCACTAAAATAAAGTATCTAATTTTTAAATTCATCACTTAAAAAATACTAAATATATATATAAATCTGATTGAATAATTATGTAAAGCTCTTTATATTATCAATAATACATCAAAACAAAATTCTATAGTAATGATAATGAAAACAGTAATACAGTTATTTCGGTATAAGTAATTACATATTGAACATGCGAGTACTCCAATAAATTTTTATTTTGACCTGTTTTATGATAATTAATTATTTTTATGATAATTTGTGAAACTAATTATTTTGTACTAAGCACATGATTATTATACATCTAAGTTATCTAATCAAATTAATTTTATTTGTTTACTCATTTTCCTTAACAAATCATACATTAATTTACTAAATTTAAAGGCATAAATAAATAATTTTTTCTAATTTATTCAAATTTCTAAATAAATTGTGATGATTTTAAATAGTAAATATATAAACAATTTAATATATTTATTTTCAAGTTTTTTATTAAATAAAAGTTCAACTTATATAATAAAGTGGAAGGTTTCTACTCTTTAAATTATAAAATAATGAATGTTGCCAATAAACAAACAATAATTAGGTCCAATCAACTTAAATAAATTTGATTAAATACATTAAAGGAAAGAAACTTTGTTCATATATCACCTCAATTATTCTCCACATACAAGTCATTTTTTTTATACAAGTCTATACAAGTTATTTATATTTACGTATGTACGTTCATTTTCGTATTGTTACTGCACGTTCTTCTTCTTCGTTATTTTTCTCTTTCTTTATCGTCGTCACCAACACCACCACCACCTCCTCCTCCTCCTCCTCCTTCTTTTTTTATTTGAATTTCTTCTCCTCCTTCTTTTTCCTCCTTCTCCTCCATCATCAATTATCTCGTTGTTGAAGATAATGAATAATTCAAGTTCAGATTGTCAATTGAACCAGAATGAAATTGATTATTGTTTTAAATCCAATCAAATGGTTGAGGTGTAGTTCGATTCTAATTAATTTTTTCGTTAGTAGTTTATGATTCTGTAGGTGAATAATGTTTCATCGTTGATGGTTTGAATTGAATGTAATGTAAAAGTTCTATATTAAAGAAAATATTTTTTATATTTATAGTAAATTTGGGTGTAACACAAAAATATTTGGGTATAACACAGATATTTGAGTGTATTGTTTAAGAATTTTTGGCATATGCGTGCTTATAAGTTTTGCATAATTCAAAACTCTTCTTCTCCCTCCTTCTCATCTTCTCTACTTCTTCTTCTTCTTTTTCATCATCATCATCATCATCATCATCATCATCATCATCATCATCATCATCATCATCTTTTTTTTTTCTTATTCATCTTTTTTTCTTGTTTTATCTTTTCAATTTTTTTTGTTTTACTCTTTTAACAAGAATAAAAACAAAAAAAAATCAAATAAAGAAGAAAAAGAAACACATAATGCTGTAAAATTACTTGGAAGAGGATGAACTTACATTCATTTAACTAAAAGAAAGAAAGAAATAAGGAAAAAAAAAGAAGAAAAAAATACAGGATTAGAGGAAACATTTTTCTGTATTTACAGTAAATTTGGGTGTAACACGAAGATATTTGGGTGTAACACGAAAATATTCGAGTGTATTATTTAAGAATTTTCGGTGGATGTGTGCTGATAAGTTCTGCATAATTCAAAACTCTTCCTCTTCCTCCTCCTCATCTTTTGCTGCTTCTTCTTCTTCATTTTCTTATTTCATATTTTCATAATTCTTTTTGGGAGAAAAAAATCAAACAGAAAAAAATACATAATGTTGCAAAATCAATAGAAAGAGGAGGAGAGAAAAATGCAGCAACAACAACAGTAATAAAAAAACGACGATGAAGATGAAACGCGCGAAGAAAAAGATGAATAAATCCAAAGAAGAAGGAGAAGAAGAAGGAAGAGGAGGAGAAACGTGAGATACAAAGAAAAACAACGTGATTTCACGCGCGCGTTATGTAAGTAAATTGTATGACTTGTATTAAAGGCAAGAAACTTTTTTCATATATCACTTTTATCTTTGTAAAAGTTAATACATAATGATTTATAATAATCTCATTTATTACTAATTTAATGATTTTCATCCAAATTTTCATTAAAAAAGGTCCACTTTTTATGAAGATGGAATATTTTTAAAGTTCTATTCTAAAGAGTTAAAATAAAGGTTTAATTTTTTTGTTGGTCTCTACAGTTTTATTAAATTTGTAATTAGATTTTTATATTTTTTTTTAATTGGTTTCTTACATTTTTTTTAATTTTATAATTAAATCCTTACGAATGTAAAAATATTAAAGTTAACGGAACATTTTTTCACAAATTGAAGATACCTACAATTAAAAATCTAATTAATTTTTTGACTATATATTTTTTCAGATAAATATTCGGTTAATTTTAATATTTTTTATATAAAAGAATCTAATTATAAAATTAAAAGTAATGAAGGAATTCAATTGAAAAAAAATATAAGGACCTTATTTTAAATTTGGTAAAATTATAGAAAATAATAGAGTAATTAAACCTTAAAACAATGTACACTCATTGATAAAGCTAAATTTTTCAAGTATAATAATGTAAATATTTTATTTGAAATTTAAACTATATAGTATTATCAATAAGTAATTGTTCAGTTTTAAAGATATATATAATTTTACTCATTATTTTTTATATTTAATATTAAAAATAGTTAAACTTTGGATTTAACTATTATTTTGTAAAATTTTATAGTTATAATTAATAATTGCTTTGTTTGTTTCCATTTAAAAAACAAAAACACTTCATATGTTTTTATATATATTATCATGTGCAAGGTGTTATAGGAGTTGAATACGCAACTTCAAACTAAAATGAGTTGCTTAAAACTAAATCATTAAACTATACACAAGCAGAATAATCATGTAACAACCACTATATATAATATCGGTTCATTAAAAAATGCAAGTCATTGATTAAATTAGAAATTATTTTAAATTTTAGATATATTTTAGCATGTGATGTCCTATATATATATATGACGGTTATTTGGCCACAATATAGAAAGAACAATGTGTAATAGACTTTCGTTCTATTTGGAGAATGAATAGTCTACAATTTACATTACAAAGAATTTTCTTATATATATGATATTATTGAGAAGATAAAATATTATAATTTTATTTTTTTAAGTCAAATAACGGTTAAATAATCACATTCTTATACTTAAAATTTGATTTATGTTATTTTTAATTAAGTTTGTTTGAAAAAAAATATTTTTCAATTAAAAGATTGATCTATATTTTTGCAAATAATGGTATTTACAGTGCGATTTGGATCGATTTTAATAGAAAAATCAGTCCAATCTAAAATACATAATTTGTTCCATTTTGGATTGGATCTGTTTGATTTTATTTTTTAAATTCAATACAATCCAAATTATTGCAATTTGGGTTAGTTTGATTTATTTAGTTTTTAAAAATAAAATTTTAATATTTTATTCTTAAAAAATATAAGCAACTTTATGTTAGTAAAACAAACAAATAAATAAATTTCATTTATATTTAAAAAATACTTACTAAATAATAATAATAATAATAATAATAATAATAATAATAATATAAAAACATATAATAAATTAATATTAATATAAAATTTAAATTTAATAATAAATTAATAATGTTAAATTATGTTTTTTTATGATTTAGATTAAATTAGTTCAGTTTTGAGAAGCAGATATGAAATCTAATTCAATATATACAATTTACCAAAAATAAAATTTGATCTAATTTAGATTTTAATTGATTTTTAATTTTTGATTGGATAATAGCTTTATTTGAATGAGTTTGGATTTGAACACTACTACTTACAAATAACTATAAATTTATATTCAACTTCATTTTCATATGTTTAATGAATTAAATTTAAGGTTTAAACATGTACTCCATATTCAACTTTATTTTCATTTGTTGTCTCTGTATCATACTTCTATACATATTGAATAGCAAACGAATAACTTTTATTAAAAGAAATTAAATAACATATAATCTATCTTCATTGCATTCAAAATAAACAGTACACTTTTGAGTTATATAGACTATTACATTATTTTAACAGTCATACTTTCTACATCTTTACATATAAGACTGCAATAATCAAAATAACAAATATCAATATCAACATATATAATTTGTATCTTATTTTACTTTTTCATAGTGTCTTTCATTTTACCAAGTTGCTCTTAAACTGAACTCAACTTATCACACAACCTTTCTACACAAGTATTTATTTCTCCAACCTCCGCAATTAATCTCTCTAGATCCACACTTAATCTCTCTATCTTCTTTTCTTGTGCCTCCAATTCTCTAACCCTTTCAAATTCTCGCTGTGAACCCACTACCCCATCATTTCCATAATTTTTTCTTTTTATCTTTTTTATCAGCCGACTCAAAAAATTTGCGTCTCCTATTAGGGTAAGAAAATTAATCTTCTTTTTTAGATTTATTGATGTATTTGAACTCCAAAAAATGAGATTGTCTCTACAAAAGCAATGAACCGTCCTTTTCTTTTGCTTCAACCATCCTCTCTTCCCATTTTCTTCATCATCAATCCACTCGAAGAACTTGCTACTGTCGAAGAAGACATGATAGCAACTACCTCACCACAAAAACAAAGATGTCTGCTCTTGATGAGAGTTTTAGAACTAGAGATTCTTGAAGATAAGTGACTTTAATCCATGAGTATTCACAGAGTATGAGAAACAAATAGAGGAAAAGAAGGGTGAGAAAGAGGCGAAAAGAGTCAGAATTTAGAACCTTACTGAGTGTCAATGATTTGTAAAAGGTAAATGATGGGTATAATAGTCAATTTACCCATCCTTAATTTTTTTTATAACGTTTACTGTCAAGAGATACTTAATTGAAAAAAAAATTGGTGCAGGAACCCAATTAAAAGAAATAAAATATATAAAAATTTCACAAAACTATAAACACCAAAAGAATAATTAAACCAAAAAAATATTTAGATAATTTTTAGTTACTATAATTTAGTACTATATTCACTACAAAACTCTATCATTGTTACTCACTTTTTCAGAAAAATAATTTATATATAGTATTATATGCACTATTTTCAGAAAAATAATTTATATGTATATGTAATTGCCTCGTAAATATTTTTGAAGTGGGATTTTGACTGATGTTTCTTTAAATGTTAAAGATTATTACTAACAGGTTCTTTTAAATGCTAAAAAAAATGTATGAATTTTTAAGATATAAGAACAATAAGAGTAATGTTCTATACTAATTATACGAATACATGTTTTTCTCTTATATTGATATATATAAGAGGATAGAAAATTTAATGACACGATTGAAAAAGCAAACACATAAGCTTAAATATCCTATGTTACAAAGTTATTTGTCATTCGGCTATCTTCCAACAATATTTTAAGACCAAAATATTAATAAGATAGCTATTAACATGAGCTCTCAATGATATTTTATATCAATAAAGAATAGTACTAAATATGAAGGATGGGTTTTATTAACTACAATAATATAAATTTGTTAGTTATTGATAATTTAAGTTGAGTGAATTTTAACAATAATATGTATTATTTGTAGGAATTTAATTTTAATGCACTATTAGTATAAAATAGTTTTATACGTGTATTTAATTACGTAATATCATATCAGTAAAAATAATTACTTTTCACATTGTACGAATGTATAAAATATTTTATACTATTAATGTATCAAAATTAAATTCTTATGTGTAGAATTAACCATAAGAAATAATGAGATTAAAGTAGTTGTGCTTATTTAATTTAGATAAAATTTTATCATCTTGTAACGAAATTCTAAAAGACTATCTTCTTATGCCTTTAGCAATTGAAGGAGATAATTCTTTATTAACTAAAAGAATAATTATAGGATAACTAAACTTTGAGATAGATGAGTTAAAACAAATAACATCAATCACATTGGTCTTTTGAATACATCTAAGAAGAAAAAAATTATACAATTGATAAAATTATTACAGCTATGTATCGTAGAGAAAGAATTTTGACTTTGTTTATGTTCCTGGGTTACAACAACAACATTTCTTTGAAACTTGATTTTGGTTAAATTTTACTTAAAATATGAGATGTGTTAAATTTTAATTCAAGTGACATTGCGTATTTATTCTTTCATAATAAAAAATGGAATATATTTAATGTTCAAAATATTATCAAATGTAATTGAAGATTTTATATTTAAGATCTAACTCGATTACTCTCAAGTAATGTTGTTAGTGAGAATCAAACTTATAATTCGATAAAAGACTCATTGATTAATAGGTATTATTATGAAGTACTTGATAAATGTTTGAGTGATATATTGTTTTTATTTTACACATAACAAAAATTTATCTTTTAGAAAAAAATGATTGTACTAGGGAGACAAATTGATTTCGATTATTGAATAATCAATATCACTTTAAAAAAATCAATTTTTTGTGGAAAAGATCTGTAGCAATAATTATTATTTTATCTATGGACGATTTAAGATTTTAGACACAAATCCTTTCTATCATTCTATAAAAATTAAGACAATAATATATTATGTATTTAATTATGTATTCATCTTATCTTTAGTAATTTTGGTAGATGTTTAAACTAATAAAAAAATATAAAACTATTTTTAAATATAAATACAAGTACTTCAACTTAAGAATAAAACAAAATATGTTGGTAAGTTTCGAAAGATAATAACATTAATTATATTATTTTGATTCTAAAAATGAATATGATACTAAAATATAAAATAATTTTAGATAAATTTTAACAAAAATAATTTTCAATAATAGTTTCTTTCGCTATAATAATCAAAAAGGTGATTTAAAGGCAAATTTTATTTTATATTAAATTGCACTATTTACTTAAACCAGTTTTAACATAAAAATTAAAAATTTTAAAAATTTTGTCATGAATCATGCAAAAATATCTTCTAAAATAAATTCAAATTTTCATATATTTTAAAAATAAAAACTCAAGTATATTTATCTCTAGATAAAATTAATATTTAAAATTTATTAAATAATTTAAAAAATTTAACTAAATCGTGATTTAACCATTTTTAAGTATTAGTTTTACATGAAAAACGTAATCACCTATTTTAGCATAGAACCGGTATAATTGGTGTCATCCTTTAAATTATTCTTTTATACTTTCCCCGCACAAGTATGAAATTGGAAATTACGGAGCGAGTAATGTTCTCCCTCCACCACCTGGAATAGCAACTTCTTCTTTTTCACCGACACGTGTGCACTTTGATCATCCCCTTTTTTTCTGTTTTCTTCCCACTTCAAACACACACATACACTGCCCACTCTCAACTTCCCAAGACACCATAAAAACACAAACACACAAGCCGCGTGTGGCAACTACTCATGCTGTTCCGTTCTCTGTCTTTGTCATCTCTTCTCAATGACACATACCTTATATCTTAATCTAAATACACCGCACATATCCCACTTCCTTAAGTTTCGCCAAATTCTCTTTCTCTCTCTCATCCAAATCTAATCACAATTAGATACAAGCAAAAGGAAAATACCAATAGGCACCACCAAGTTTGGAGTTTAAGGTATGATTTGTTTTTTCTCTCTTTAATCTGTTATGCTACTTTCTCTTTTAATTGGCTTTCCTCTTTCTTCATATCTTGTTATTAAAGCTTGGATTTTGAGTTTTCTTAATCGTCAAGTTTCCAACTTTCTGTGATTTTGCAACTGGGTTTTGCTTTGTTTTGTTAACCTCTCTCTCTCTCTCTCTTAACATGGATAACACCGCAGTTTCTGTCTCCAAACGCATGGGTTATTCCACCTTGTTGCTCAACGCGTCTTTCCTCATCGTCTTCTCTGTTTTCCTTGTTCTTCATGTCAGCTCTCCTTCAGAACAGGTTCCTCTGAGAAAGTACCATTTTACCCCTGGTGACATTGATGAGAATGATGATTCTTGCAAGAGCTTTCACAGCCTCAGTGACAACGAAGCAAAGTGCTTGTACTTGAAATCCAATGACCCTTGTGTCACTGAGGGTTATGTTGATTATCTTTACCTTTTTTACTGCAAATTTGGGGATTTTGCTCTTTTTGGTCAAACCCTTTTGTTCCTTTGGCTATTGGTCTTGTTCTACCTTCTAGCTAACACTGCTTCTGAATACTTTTGTCCTTCCCTTGAGAGCCTCTCAAAATTGCTGAGATTGTCCCCAACAGTTGCTGGAGTAACCCTTCTTTCCCTTGGCAATGGTGCCTGTGATGTCTTTGCAACACTTGTTTCCTTCAATGGCAGTGGCACTGGAGGTATTGGATTCAACACTGTGCTTGGGGGTGCTTCCTTTGTGTCCTGCGTTGTGGTTGGGATTGTTAGCATATCGGTTAGGCATCGAGGAATTCGAGTTAAGAAGTCTGCATTGATAAGAGATGTCAGTTTTCTTCTCTTTGTGCTTGTGTGCTTGTTCGCGATCTTAATTGCCGGCGAGATCAATGTTATTGGGGCAATTAGCTTCTGTTTGATGTATGTTGTTTATGTGGTTATTGTCTACATCTCGTCGACCCGGTGGAAGGGTGACTCTAGCGACAGTCAATCGAGTAATGGCGACGATCCGGCCGTGCCCCTTATCATTGGAATGGAGAAAGGAGTAATTGGTAATGATGAAAATGGATCTCAAGAATGTAGGTTCAACTTTGAGGAGAAATTCTGCTTTAAGAAATCTCCAATATGTAGATTTTCACTTTGTGTCTTGGAGTTGCCACTTTACTTGCCAAGAAGATTGACAATTCCGGTTGTTTGTGAAGAGAGATGGTCCAAACCATATGCAATTCTATCAGCCCTGTTATCACCATTGCTATTGTCTTCTCTCTGGACGCCGGGAAGCCTAACCGTCTATGGAACCGGATTATTAATCGGAATTATCTTAGCCGTAGCCGCGTTCTTCACCACCGAGCCATCTAGTCCGCCGAAGAAGTACATGTTCCCTTGGCTTGCAGGGGGGTTTGTGATGAGTGTTACATGGAGTTACATTTCAGCTCAAGAACTGGTTGGATTGTTGGTCTCACTTGGTTACATATGTGGAATTAGTCCTTCAATTTTGGGGCTAACAGTTCTTGCTTGGGGAAATTCAATTGGAGACTTGGTGACAAATTTGACTATGGCATTACATGGTGGGACAGAAGGTGCTCAAATTGCAATATCAGGTTGTTATGCTGGCCCTATATTCAACACTGTGATTGGATTAGGCTTATCCCTTGCAAGTTCCACTTGGTCACGGTATCCAAATTCTGTTATTATACCAAAAGATCCATATCTTTGGGAAACACTAACACTTTTGGTAATTGGATTGATTTGGGCACTTTTGGTGTTGGTAAGAAGGGATATGAAGCTTGATTCACTCTTAGGGGGAGGGCTTCTTGCCGTTTACTTCATTTCATTGTTTCTAAGGCTGATTCAGACATTAGGGACTTGCCAATTTCAGGATATATTACCAAAATGAACAACATTTTTGGGTCAGATGTTTTAGCAACTGACACTATTTTTCTGTAAAGGAGAACTTATACCATGCCACTGTGATTAGGTAAGTGTAAATCTCTTGGCTTCATGATTTCTTCCACTGTTTGTTTGTACCTAGCTTTTCATGGTCAATGCCATGTTTTATTCATCCAGATATCTGGATTTTGTTTTGGAAACAATGTTTATATGTAATATATGTTTAAATCATTCCTCCAAGTTTACTGTTTTTCTTAATAAAGAAAAAAAAATCTTCTAAAGTAAAAAAATCATACCTTAAATCATACCTTAAATCATTTCTCGAAACTAGTTTAATTTAATATTTCTAGTTTCGATGTTTAACTTTTTTTTCATTCGTTTTCTTCATAAATTACTAATATCCGAATCTTATTATGAGAAACAATAATTTTATTATTATATATTTGTATTTATACATGCGTTGTTTAATATATTTTTAATATATATTTTATACAAATAATTGATTTTGTGATTGATGTTTTATCTACATAGAACGCTTAGAAATTCAACTAATCCAACCTTATTTGATCAGGGTCTTATGACAATAAAATAAAGATTTTTTACCGAAGATTTTTCTTTTTTATTCACGAATTAAATTTTAGATAATAATTTTTTTTAAAATAAAAAGATTAGTAAAATAATAAAAATATTTTAATTATTTTTAAATTAAGATAATAAATATTACAAATTATTTATAGATGATTGAAATATTATTTTATCACTCTTTAAATTTTTTTACTTTAGAAGATTTTTTTTTCTTTATTCACAGAGGCTCCAATTTGAGATTTTTAGTTAACGAATCAGATTACCTTTAACAAGGTAATTTTTATTTATGTAGCATTAATAATACCCTAATCCTTCTTTGTTTACTGTTTTATTTAATCATTGAGTATGCAGCATTATCTTATCCTTTTAACTTAACTTTATTATTATTAATATCATTATTATTTAGGATTAATTGAATTTTAAAATTTGATTAATTTAAAAGGGTATTTTTGTTTAATCAAATAAAATAAGGATGTTTAAGATTTTTTATAAAATTAAATAAAAAATATATTTTTATTTTTATTTAATTAAAAGGGTGTATTAGTAAAAATGTTGATATAATATATATTTAAAAAAATTAAATACTGATATGAAAAATAAATTTCACGTAGTTTATTACTACTTGTCCATATTTTAAACGTATCAGTACTTATAAATTTATCATCATACCATAATAAACACCTTATTATTATTATTATTATTATTATTATTATTATTATTATTATTATTAACTATGTCAATTGCATTAATGCGGATCATGAACATCATTCCACACCACATATTAAAAAGTTGATTTGATGATACCTATAATGAGACACAATCAAGAAATGCCAAAAGGGTAACCATCAAGATTGATGCTGATGTCGTTCTACACTCTTTTAACGGTGATGCGTTACATTCCAATAAGTGATAGCCACATTTGTCTCACAGCGTTAAAAGATAATGAATTTCTATATAACAAGTGTCCAAAACTTTTAGATTATTCTTTTGACAAATTAAGCTACCTTGTGGGGGTGATTAGATAGGTCTCTGTGCCTACCCAATCTTATTCATTTTTCTTTGTAGGGGGATAATCTTAGTCCTTTTATTGATTTAGTGCCTCACAACTTTTTCATGCTTTCTTCAGTCCTTACGCAATGGGATGGCAAAGTAGGAGAGAAAAACCAAGTGCCAAAGTTACGTTTGGGATAGAAATCTATCTATCTAGCCTGATTTTTTGGTTCAATAACCAGAATTTAGTTATTTACTATCAACGTTTTCATGTCTCATAACATAAGGCCAAGATAATGTCGAAAAAAATGTGATGAAAATTTTGTTTGAAGTTGAATTGAGACTTGGGTGTGGATTGCCATATTATTATTGAGCTGTTTGTGAATGTTGATTTTAGAAAAAGAAATTATTATTATTGGGGTACGTACTTATATTAGTTTCGATTTTTAAAAGAAGGAAGCGAAAATGACAAATTTTAAAACTTTTTCTTTTCTTCGTTCTTATTAAATTCTAATTCAAAAAACTGGAATTTTGATAAACTTCACTTGTATGTTACTATATGCTTCCACTAAAATTAAGAAAGTTTCATAATCAAAACAATAGTCCAATCCATGCAAGCCGATCCATGCATGTATCACAGACAATATTCATAATCTATTTTATTGATTTGAAATGATGTTCGGTCCTTATTTACTATTCATAGACTAGAAAAGCTAATTAATCTTATCCAAATAAAAAACTATATATAGGCCTAATCCTGATCCATGGTAGACCTATATGTGGCTATGTGTGTATCAAATACAATTTATCATTTTATCTTCCTCTTTGTTTTTTTTTTTTTTTACTAG